>NC_049989.1:15029223-15063386 GCF_000003815.2 Branchiostoma floridae | reverse complement strand
ATAGGAAACGTTGTAAGACAATTCAAACTGAAGACAATTTGGATTCCAAAGAAAACAAAGGTAAGGCAAACTCAAGATCACTTCAGTGTCACTGACGAAGGATAGTGGATTCTATCCGAAACGTCTGACCGTTTCAAAACCATATCCAGTTGCTTGAGTAGCTACTTTTTGGCGTATCTTATTACCTGGATGTCTAACCTACATCGACGTATTGTGTATAGTCTAGCCTGGAATACAGTGTATCAGGAATTCAACCATTGACCTCTCGAGTCCAATAAACCTAGCCACTCGGACATTCGACTCCAAATACTAACGTTTTCATCTGCACTTTTAAAAAAAAATTATAGAGGAACAGTGAAGAATTTAGACTCACTATCAATTAATTTAGATTCGTTATCAATTAGAATTGACATTAATTTTGTGATACTTATTTTTGTTAAATAAGGATTTTTTACACCCTTGCATTTGATAGGGCTTTGTTGGATTCATTCGCCAAGGTAATGATATATGTCTGAAGGATGCTCAGTACGTGTAACATATACGTACAAACACTCCCACTTCGCGCACTTCCGGAACCACCACAAAATCTTTGACGTCTAAAAACGCCTCTCCTACTAGCTCATGACGTCTGGACCCTACCATCTCTTGGGGGAGACAAATTGCAAACCTTCTTTTGGGGCGACAGTAGTGCCGTAGTACGCAATGCCAATGTCCATACTTACTTCAAGATAAAATAATGTCTCAGTTTCTTGCGGAACTTAAGTTCTAGAAATTTTGTGTTTAGATCGAGAGAAGGGAACAAAAACGACCAGGAAACGGTGATTCTTTCTCTGCGTAAACGAGAAGTGTTCCCTTCCATAAAACCACCTGTATCGCCTAAGGGTAAGCTATGCGAGTGCTCACAATGTTTACAATATCAAATCACGTACGTTGAAGGGCAAGGTAACGTGAAAGAAAGGCTCTAAGAGGAAGCGAAGTGAAGAGTATAGCTTAAAACGAAAAACGTTTACCATCAAATAATAACCAAACGTCAAGAGCAATGGGAAAGTGGCGGGAAAAAGTGTTGTCAGTTGTTTAAAGTAGGTGTGGATTGTGAACAGTCAGGGATTATGACGAAGCATCACAAGTAATTATCTTGACTTGTCCTTGAACACACCTAGAAAGCATAGTTCATACACATTGTCATCTTATAAGCCTATTCAAAACCCTACTACGTAAACGAGAGACTGATTTCTGAGCCAAGTATGGAGATTTTCCGATCGAGGTCACTGCATCAAAGTTAACTCAGTGAACCACTTACAATCGTACTTGTCGGACGTGTAGGGAGTTCAGAGTTCAACCTTTATTCTTTAACCAGATTTTAACTTCTCTTTTTTTTAAAGATTTCCTTACTGCCTAATACTATACAAGATGAATACCATGATAGGGAAGATACTGCAAGATTCCATAAGAAAGAGGAAAAGTCCTTCTACGAGTCCGAAGATTTGCCGCCGTGAAATCAAGGTGCTTCACGATACGGTGGTCTTGTCCAAGTACAGTCCGAGAGACACCGTACCGATTCAGCAGGAGCACTATCCCGAAGATACGGCGGAAACGTCCGACTCTGGAGACGAGGGGGAGGAAGAGGACGTGGAGGCGGCAGGGGCGCGTTATTTGCGGCAGATGTCTTCAGTTCGGAGGCCGACCGTCACGGAAATCGTCACGGGGAATGAAACTGAAAGCCATGACGACGACACAGGTAATTGTTTTGTTTGTTTGTTTATTTGTTGTTCAATTGTTTGTTTGTGCCTAATCACGTAACACACCTGGTTTGTACTGAAGAGTACAAACTGCAGATTTATTTAATCCACTCACACCGGAAAAGACTCCATTTTAACGATAATGCATTCAAGCTATTTAATTGCAATAATTCGCTAGTTCTGCTTTTAACTTGTTGTTATTTCTAGGAAACATTTCAGCTTTTGCTGCCACTTCTAAACATTCTCGCACATTTGCTCAATATATAAACGTTGATACTAACATTATATGATTTTGATACTATAATTCATGATATAATGATAAGTGTCGTAGGTTCTTTAACGTGCTTGAAGTATGGCTTTCCTCAAATACTGGACCTCCATGTAGCGCCATATGCGAAGCTAGGCACTTATCATTCAGTACCATAGACGGCCGATAGGGGGCCCACAATCTACTGGTACTAAGTAATCGTTTCTTCCTTTTGTGAATCCCTTCGTATACAGCTTAGGCCATGTTGATTTGATTATATGGATGACATCCGCGCTCGCACCAATTTTCGGCCATTTCCAAAAAAAAAAAGTTTTGGACCACATAGTAAATTGTGCAAAGCAGCTGTAAAATGAGCACAAATATTCCGTAGATTGAAAAAAAAGTATCAGAAAATCGATAACTGATGCCATAGAATGCCAAAATAAATCTCAAAAGTAAAAAAATAAGATGTGAAAGGACAGAAAGAAAAAAAAGTATTTTTGGTAGGCTAGGGGTTTGTACATGTATCAGTAAATTCAGGATAGGTCCCGTTCAGGTCCAGAGGATCATTTCCAGGTGGACGTGAACTTGGACCTGTGGAAACTTGAGAACTAATAATACTCAAAACAATGGTAATTGGTCAATTTTGCTTCAAAGGAATCTCTTTGGTGGATCATTGGACTACCACTGGCATTTTAAAATCCCATCTTCATGTAATAAAGGCTAACTGTCTCTGTACCTTTGCCTGTAGAAACTTGGTACAAGTGACTATAACCTCTACTCACTTCGCTTTTGTTGTCTTTTTAGCCCGGTAAGGCCCCAAACACCCGCTGACATAGTGTGTCCATTTTTAAGATGGCGAACCCCGTTCGTCTGATTTTTTTTCAGATTGGTCCAAGGAGGAAAAAAATGTTTTGCACCCGTATGATGTAATGGTCGCAATATCTAACTGTTGGTATACCATACTATGTGTTTGTAGTCCTATGTTCAACCTTCCTGGCCACATTGATTACCTCCATGAAAAAATGGAGGTATGGTTTTGAGTGTGTCTGTGTGTGTGTGTGTTTGTGTGTGTGTTTGTGTGTGTGTCTGTGTGTCCGCATATTTGTGGTCATCATAACTTGAGAACCTCTTGATGGACTACGATGATATTTGGTATGTAGGTAGGGGTTGGGAAGACGAAGGTCAAGGTCAATTTTGGGCCCCCTGGTGTGTGGCCTTGGTACTGCAGCGCAACTTCCGGTTTTGCTATCTCGGTGTTCTGAACATGCTATGGTCAAGATTTTTCAGTATTAGATAGCTCTTGTGCTCAGGAAAAAATTATGTAAGTTTGGGCCCCCTAGCGTCTAGTTTGGGAATAGCAGGGGCATTTTTGTCAAAAACTTCTGACGAGGATAACTCAAGAAGGGAACAACGGATTTTCATCATTTTTGGTATGTAGGTACCTTAGACAATTTTGTACAAGATTAAATACTAATTATGCAAAATAGGAGTACATTTGCATAATTAATGAGGATATTATATCATGGCAGTTTTTTCAATGTATCTCTTGTCCTGGATGTGATATGGTCTTGACATTTGGCTGGTAGATAGCTGAAGCCAACTTTTTTTTTTGGCCAAACGTTTTTTTATTCGCTAGCTCGCTCGCATCAATTTTGGAGTTCCCAGAGGATGTCATCCATATAATCAAATCAACATGGCCTTACTGAATATCCTGTTGTATCCACGACTCCTTGATTTCTGCTGTTCACAAATAATCGGACACACACACACACGCACGCACACGAAAACATAACTTCTTGACGAAGGTAATATTTCCATAGTGTAGATGTAGTGTATGCACGTTGTTTTCTTGGAAAAACCTTTTAAAAGCAGTGGACATGCGTAACATCATATTGTTGCACCTCGATGTGTTTTAAGTGAAACATTCAGTCAAGTGCTCCGTTCTGTGAATATTGTACCCCGAAGGAGCATTCAATACAGGTGCTTGCAATATTCTATCTTAATTCTAGGTGGCGCTGTATAGCAGGGGTGATCATGAGTTTCCACATCTTTGTCTCCGGTGTACTAGTAGTATTCGGGTCATGTTGGTTTGATTACATGTATGTCGACATCCATGCGCGTATCAATTTTCATCTGTTTCAAATAAATGCGGCCATACTACTAGTAAATTGCAAAAAGCAAGTACAAAATTGGCTATATTTTTAAATATATATAAGCCGTAAATTGAAAAAAAAACTGAAAACGGATACTTATGTCGTAGAATGCCAAGGTCAAATCCAAAGTAACAAAAAAGAACAAAAATAAAGAATCTATTGCTCTATGCACCAGTGGATTGTTGAACATTCAAAACCCACTTACATCTAGCAAACAAATGTAACTTTTTGGGGGGGGTCCAACTTTTTCAGTAACAGAAAATTAACATGTGATAAAGAATAAGTCTACATAAGCCCATATGCCGTAGATAAAAAGTCTCAACTACCCATGGCATACAAGGCCTTACAACGTTTTAAACCATCCCAAGTATTTGGCATCCTGTATCGGAGAAATTTACGCTTTTTCTGAGCAACGTTGTGTAATTATATATAACAGACTAACAATGCTATATTGATACATCCTCCCACACAGGGCAGACTATCGTGGCAAATCCTTAGCTTTGCCGCGATAGTCAAGCTTACCCTGTGTGGGAGGATGTATTGATAGAGAGTAGTAAAAGACTGCGACGGAAAAGAAACAAGGGAATCATTCCAATGCAAAAGATACGTGTGAGAGAGCGTATGCAGGAACTATACAATACCGTGTTACGAACTTAGTTTGTATTTCGTGAGTGTAAATACATAACGTTAGACTTTAGTACGTGAGTCGCACTATATTTCCTGGTGTGTTTCCCCTGATGTTTCGGGAAGTTCGCGGTCCTTGCCCCGGAGGATTTCTGCTACGTGGTTGTCTTTTTTCCCATGCGTTGACTTTGCGTCATTTACTAAACATCCCTACACGTAATGCACGTGTTTTCTGTTTATATCTCGAGGGAAAAACAAACTTTACGTTATCTTAACCACGATCACTTCCTTGATATTCACCGGTGCTAACGTTAGTTGGTATAAGGCTTAGGTCACATTTCCAAACCTGGGCCCGGTCAGGATGTTTTAAGAAACGAAAAAACAAATTGTATACCTAGAAAAATACACAAATTATGGCCTTGAATCTTACTCTGGCACTTTGTGTATTTTGATGTCTTTTATATCGTTTTTTTTTTTTTTGCTCCCGAAAGCTGCCGTCTTAGGTCACATTTCCAAACCGTCATCAAAATACACAAAATTTCAAAATAAGATTCATGGGCATGATATGTGTATATTTCTATGTATACATTTTAATTTTTCATTTCTTAAAACATCCCGGCCGGGCCCCGGTTTGGAAATGCGACCTAAGCCAAACTGGGAGACCCCGGTTCAATCCTGGGTAGGGTATCTCGGTTGGGGCTGCACCTGTCTTTCAGAAGGGACGTGAAATGGGGCCCCGTGTTCGAGAAGGTGCCCCGAGCACGTTCAAAGAAAGGGCTAAAAATCCCTCCGTAAGAATAAAGTGCTACTCAAACAGCAAGGAAACTTGCTGCTCAATATGTGTCACGAAGCACTATGAGGGTCTGCACATTCAACGAACCTATAAATGCTACATTAAGAGAGTATATTCATCTTCTGTTATTATTTCAATTTTAAACGTGTAACGTTATATCTCGGAAGTGTACAATTGTTTATAAGTTAATGAGAACATAATGATAAGACTAATAATTAAGAGAGGTAATAATACAGATCAAATCGTTTTTCTTTTTGCTCATAGTCCCTAACATTTAAAAAGACGGATTTAATTCTTCAGCTGCAAAACTGAATGTCATAATCTTCATGTTGGCCTCTTTCCAGGTCGCGTGAGAAGTTGGGTTTTAACTGTCACAAATTTGACAGAATGGGGTCCGCCCCTCCCAAATCGCTTTTCCAAATAGTCGGTCACGTAATCCTTTCTGTGTGTTTTTGTGACAGTATGGCATTCATTTCAACTCAGTCAAGTTACTAGTATTGTTATCACTACAAGTGACGTTAGGGTTTCAGGTCACAGAAGCCCGAAGGCAAATATCTAAACCTAATTAGAGGGTCACTGTTTATATAACAGCAACAAAGTGAAAAATTAATTTCATAACGAAAATGAAAGAAACTCATATAGATCTCTATCAATTGATTGGCCTTATTCGCATGTCGCAAACAATGACAACAAGCACTGTTATTTATAGTAGTCCTTTCTCAGTAGAACATATACAAGACAGCATTGCCTACACACTGCTCCCGAAATAAGCACTTGAACGTAGTCTGACGTCACCGATGACACTTCACCATTGTTTTGATAATGACTCAGTGACCCTGAAACGCCCAAATATGGTAATGCCTATTTGCAGTACGTCATTGTTTCATAGGCGGGATCGTCTCAAATCAGTTTGTTTATGCTGATAAGATCTGTGTTGTCTTGTTGATGTTTCTACATCACCGGAACAAGGAAGATGTAGCTATCGGATATTAGAGTATTCGACACTTCCTTTATTTCCTTGAGTATTTCCTGTCCCGGTTGCAACCCTTAAAAAGGTTGATAACCCTTCTTAGTGAGTGTTCTAGTGTTACACAGAAAAATAATATTGACAAGTTGTAACATGTGGCTTACCATGTTCCTTTTTTCTCAATTTGGTATGTAATTTATCAGAATCTTCTTATATAAACAGACATTATTGTTTTTCTCATAAATCACACAAAAGCCATAGACATTTTAATATGCAATATAAACCTTAATATCTCAATTTGATACTAACGTTAATGACAGTTCCCTCACACCATTGTTTGTTTGAACCTTTCGTTATTCATAAGAAGCTCAAATCACTCCTTATCATACTTTGCTGTTTCAGATCAATATGATAAATAAACTTTGCCTTGCTCAGATGACACTGCGTTTCTCAACGCTCCCGGATCACTTACCTAATTTGCATACGTCCCCTCCCATCGCGCAGGTCAGTGAGTCTGTCCCAGGACACCTCAGAGTCAGACCTCTGATTCAACAACAACATTTCTGTGTTTTTATCGCGAACAAAAGGAACTGTAACTCTACCATTTAGACAGCTGAAGTCACATGGAACTTAGGAATCAATGACGAACGTCTGCGGGCCAAATTTAGCCCGTTCCGCCTTCGCAAAGTTTGTTTATCTTGGTCGAGTTTTACCGAGGGAGACCGATTTTTAGATCGTCTGCAACTACTTTTGGTGAACTTGAGGGAAACGCCGTTATAATTTTCTGCAGCTGTGAAGACTCTGTGGGTCTCTTCGAGACTAGGACAAGTTCGTGTGCTGTCTCTGAGGTATTTTGACGTAATATTTCTTCATTTATGCAACCAGATATGGAAGGGGGAGCGAGCGAGGCCGAGGAGGGCCCCTGGACCGAGCTGAAGTCGGAGAGCCCGCCCGAACTGACCGACCAGTTCGACACCCTCAAACACTGCTGGGCTGTGGCTTTCCAACACCAAAACGTCCCAGATTTCGCCGACTTGAGTCGACAAGAGATAGATCAACACCTCCGAGAGAGCCGTAAGTCTACAGAGGACTTGAAAGTTCGGTTAGAAAATGCCGAATATTGCGTGAAGTACCTAGAGTACATGCAGTATGTGAAGAGTGATCAGGGAGAAGGTGTTAGGGGTGAGGGTTTGGCCACGGGACCCGGAAGTGCCACAGTGCGGAACGAAGTCAGAGACTCTGACGAAGAATTTTACAGCGTAGACGAGTTAGACCGTGAAGCTATTAAATCCGCCTTGAATCAAGACAGTACAAGTGAAAGTGCTAGCCCCACAGACCAACAGGCAGAGGACACACCTGTCCATACACCTGTGGATGAAGAAGAAGAAGAAGAAGAACAAAGCCCTATGGAAAGCGAAAGAGAGTCTGTTGCAGAAAGTCTTTCCCCGATCGAAAGAGATCCGTTCGGGGAGAACAAGTTTGGCCAAACGTCGGTCCGAGACAGCATGATAAGCGTCGAGAGCCAGAACGTTGGCGACATTTGCGACTTGGACGAAATAGACCTAGATATGGATGAGAACAACGACAAAGACAACGATGTTCCGAAACAGCTACTGACTATGACGACGAACGACCGCGTGAGCATCCGCATCAAGAGAAACTACAACATCCGATCGCTGGGCGACCGGAAGAGCGTGATCTCCGTTGATTCGATTTCCAGCGATATCCCCGAGGATGAAGTATTTGAGAGCAGGAGGAAAGGTAATGAAGTTTTCGCCGGCTGCTTCCATCACGCCGGTGCGGTGATTAAGTTTATTACGGCAATCATCGCACAGGAAATCAAATTTGTACTGGTAGGCTAATCAAAGAGTCAGACGTTAGCACTGAAAGCGAAAAGCGTTGATGATAATTCAGGGATCTCCCCAGAAGTTCAAAGTATGATGGTAAACAATCCAAGGCTTTGCCCAGTACAGCATAGAAATAGAAGGTGGCGCACATAATATTTCAGGAGGGGGACATTGCATTGCCCTCCTAGTGTACTCTCCAAGCAGAGGTTCGGCTCTCAGCGGCTGTTCTCTGACGTGTTTTTAGGCGTTTTTGGTGGGCTGTTTATTTTGTAACATTTTCTGTATGTCCACTAGCCAAACCTTGAAAAATTCAAAGTAGAAAGCAAAATAGAAAGCCCGACAAAAACGGCTAAAAAAAGCCGAACATCTGCTTGGAGAGTACTCCTTGTGGGGTGGAAGCTCTGACTAACTTTCTGACATTTTCAAATACAGATGGAGGCAATTTCTTCAGTGTTAAACTTAACTAGTGATACACATCTTACCTTAAATTGTATTCTAAAGATGAAAAAATATTTAGTAAATACTATTTTTGAAAGTTATTATGATGGTGCTGGGATTACATATCATAAAGTATGAATTATGATTGCAAGAGGGAGGGTTACTATTGTTCAATCCTTTATATTTTTTTAGGGCAATCCTTGTAAAGTAGTATTACAGTGTTTCTGGCGAAAGAGTTTCTTTCAGAATACAGTTTTTGAACCTAACTATACTTGCTATGGGGAAGTATCAAGAAGAGGAACAGAGACAGTCATTGACCTTCATAATGATTTTGCCTACAAACAACAAAAGAAAGTTATTTTGAGTCAACAAGTCAATGGGATTGTTTTTCCACAATATTATCTGTAGTTTAATTTGGAAATTGGAGCTTGGTCTAGATATCATTATCAGCTATAGCAATTTGCCATAAGTGTTTGTCACTTTGAAAATGACAGAAAGCAAGCTCTTGCAAAGTTCCTCTTTTGACTTATTGTTATTGGATTAGTGGTGTCAAAAACATGGATAAGTCATTGGCTGTTTTTGCCAATATATTTCCCAGTTCTATACAAAATCATTATTTTACAATATAGAAAACAATAAGTGTGAATAATTTTACGGAGAAGTGTTTTGGTACATGCCATTTTTTGTTCTTTTTTGGGACACTTCTGTTGAGTGGATTGTAGGTGGGCGTTATCATCATTTATAACCCTACAAATGTCATGGGTCAATTACAACACCCACTTTTAATCAGCGCTATCACCAAGAAGGTTAATGGGGTATGAAACAAGAAACATGACATCAGCTAGATTGGTCATTACCTTGCTGTAGTTAATTAGGCGCGTTGGACCACTTTAGAACAACAGGCTTTGGTACAGTGTTACCCCCATTGTGATATACTGTAAGTTTGTGGGGATTTAATTTCGCGGTAGTGGGAAAAAGAACTTTTCACAGTGGTTTTAATATCGCGGTAGCACCATGCACTGTAATCTCCCACTGCCATAGAAAAATGTTTGCGGTGGTTTTATGTTCGTGAAAACTGCGAACATTAAACCACAGGGAAAGTTTCTGTATTTACAGTAGTTCTTATGGCACAGTTACGCATTCTTTAGTTGTACAAGAGGCATTCTTCATGTCTTACCTCAGGGTTTCCTGGCAATGTGTAAAATGGGGTGACATACTGTAAAAGGGAAAATGGTCACAGGGATTAAATTTGATTCGTGGAAGGAGAAAATTTAGTGTTCACAGTAAAAATTGTCATGCAGAGTTTTACTGCACTAAGGGAAATTTTCACAGTCGTTGTAAGTTCATAGTAGAGAGGTCACTGGAAAAAAAATACGAAAAGAAAACAGGCATTTTCCCTTTTACAGTATCTTGTTTGGTAACTTCCTGAACAGGGTACAGACTTTTGTTGTTGTTTTTGATATACTTTTTTTTCTGATGGCATAGCGGTCTGTTTCGCTTGGTTATAGCATCCTTAGTTTCTTGAAGCATAGCCACAATTATTTGAGTTGGAATTCGAAAAGTGGAAGATATTTTTTTGTTTGAAAGTGCAATGTAAATATTAGACCTGTATTACCAGGAAAGTAGGAAATGAGATTGAGAAGGTACACAGTAATAAGATACCATTGTTGATATAGAAGAAGTTTATTTGCATGTTCATTCCTGAAGGCTTATTATTAGTTATATGGCCACGAGACACAAGTTGAAGTTGGGAGACATAGATTTTACAATGATTAACAATTTTGTAACTCAGATACTACTCAAATACTATCCAATATTGGCTATATCTAGACAAGTTGGTCTGGCTTTTTTTTTGGAAGCGAATGAAGTCAAAAAGCCCTACTTTTTCTGTAGTCTGTGTAATGCAAACTCCGCTATCCGGAGCTTGTAGCAAGCCTGAGAAGCGTGATTAAATCAGGCTACTTTTTCTGTAATTGTTGACAAGATGACATAATTGTAACTGGAGCCTTCTACATGTATATGTGTAATACATCCCAAGAGGTTAGGCCAGACCAATGTTATTTGTTGCTTCTCGGATTTGCCTGTCCATTTTTTTCATTTTCAAACATAAAAAAAGATTAATTCTATAGAAAAAATAATACAGGTTTTGATATCACAAACCTGTAAATATTACCTTTCAGAGCCATATACACATAATTTCAGTCTAAAAACAATGCCTTTTATTCAGAACATTAGTAACAAACAAATGAAAGGAATGGATTCATTGTATAAAATGTGCCATCAATCTTCTCAAGCTGTTGTTTTAGTGTTATTCAAGCCACTTCTTGACCTTTTGAAAAATTTTATTTTTATTCTTTTTCTCGACCTGTCGGTCTAATTTTTTTCTAAAAGAAATCTGAAAAGCAACAAATAAATTTGGTATGGCCTTGCCAACGTACTACTCATGCCCCAGATGTGCCGAAAATACTTGATGGGATTATCGCTTATTAATGTCAACTGGGAGTCTGATAATCAGGGTCTTTTCTGCTAACAACATCAATTATTAATGGTAGAATTGTTTGGCACATCCATCAGTATGTCAGGTGGGAGCACTAAAACTATAGGAGGGTGATTGAGAGGTGTCCCTCATTATAGTTTTAGTGTGTTCTTATTGATTCAAATTATCAGAGGTGGCAAAAAGGTAATGCTTTGATAGTTAATGTTTTATTTAATAGTTCATTTTTATTATTTTTGATACAACAAATCTATCTGTTTCATTTAAATCCTGTATTTATGTACTATCCTTACATTTGAGCATGGAAAAATTAGTATTTAGGAATAGGTTGCTTGTTTTGGCTGTATTTGTAGTTGTTTGAAAGTGAAGTTTCAGTTTCAGTTTCAGTAGACACAAAGTCTTCCATTAGTTATAACAAGGACGTTACATCAACTGATGTAACGTCCTTGGTTATAAGCATCAATGGACTATTACGCAGTTACAGATAAAAAGGAAAGATTTGCTTATGATATGGTCTTGCCAAATGTTAACAGTTCACCTGTCATTGCTACATTAGTAAGATGTGCCTAATGGACAAAATTTATTAGTCTGCTCTGTGGATATTTGGGGGGATTTGTATAGGTGCAATTTCTTCTTTCATTTGCACACTCACTCACTCACTCACTCACTAAGTCTTGCTTTCTTACTCTCAGACACATACACACACACACACACACACACACATACACACACCAAATGTGGGCATGGTAGACAAACCTTCCATGCCTACATTAAAGTGTAGAGATCCCTTTGGGGCACACAGAACATTATGTGGTGTTGATCATGATGTAAACCAGATGGTCCCTGTACGTACAAGGTGCCAAATAGACATGTGCCCCCTGGGTCTGTTTGTTGAAGCTAAATCATAGTAAATGACTTGCTGACAGGTCTGTGCTACTGTGCAGTCACTGATTCTTGAAACCACCACAAGCACTGAGTCAAGTCAAGGACATATAAATGATGTTCTTGGCCAAACCAAACAAACTTTTTGAAACCTCCTTGGTCAAACATTTCTGTCCACAAACGTTTAGCAATATCATGATATACCATAAATTAGTATATTTTTGCAGTGGTCTTATTTGATAAGAGGAAAAAGGGTTCTCATGGTATTCTAAGTTTACAGTTAAAATGATTCTTTAGTATACTAGTACTAGGAGTAGAATTACAAAACACATGCTTGTAAGAGGTCACCAAAAATATTTAAACAACTGCACAGACTTAAATGTTCACAGAATCAGAAAATATTCCAAATCTAAGAGTAAGACCTTTCTCTCTCTTCTTCGCCTCTTCTTCGGCTCTTTTCGTCTCGGGAGACGATCAACAGCTTTCTACCGTATCAGTATATATAAAAAATCCTACAATTGATTTAGCATCTAACAATTAAGACTTAGAAACTAGTCCAAACTACATGCAAGAGGCAGACTTTCAAAACAATGTTGTTAGGAGTTCTGGTAGGTTGAAAATTTTGACAACCTGGAAAAGGTTTTCTGGCCCCTTGAACTTGAAGGCATGTTTTACCATGTCAATCAAATGTTGCAGGTGGGGGCATGATTTAAGGGAACTACGTCCGCAGACATATGACAGTGACAGTAGGTACGTGACTACTAGTATTGTCACCTCCAGTACATGGTGATATACGAGGGGCGTGCAATTAGTAATGGTCCTGACCCATTTCCCATAGCAGGAGATTAATGAAACTTGGCACAGTTATTAGTCTTTCTCTTCATAGGAATCACCCAGAGTTATGCATTTCTCCCATCGTTTGATGCAGCTCTGGACACCGATTTTGTAGGACACCCCAGGTTGGTCCTCCAACTGATGCCTCATCAATGGCACAAGAGGGACGACCAGGTCTGGGAGCTGTTTCCACAGACTTCCAGCCACGTTTGGATTCAGGATGCCAGCGTTTTACAAGGTCATATGATGGGGCATCATCACCATAAGTTTCATTTATTTCATCAAAAGTCTTCTTTGGTGTGCGTCCTTTCAAATACAAAAACCGGATCACTGCGCGACACTCAACTGGTTCCATTTCACACCTGGTCCATTTCGCACCTGACTAAGTTCAAACACCAGTAAATCAGAAACCACAATTAGTCTTTTGCAACATAACCCATAGAGATATGAATTATTACACATACAAAATTTCATTTAGATCAGACAACTGGAAGTGGGTCAGGACCATTACTTATTGCACGCCCCTCGTACACATACATGTATAACCCTCCTGGGCCCCAACCCTTTAGGCCAGACAGGCTAGGGTTACTGTCAAGTTGGATCAGGTGAAACTACATGGGATTACTTCAAGCAGTTTTCTGCTTGTTGAATTAGAATCAAATTACAGTTCTCCCTATGAATCCCCTAGCAGGTCTCAATGTTGTGCTCTTGGGAAAGGTGCTTTACACCTTCCTCAGGTGAAAATGTGTTTCTAGCTTTGGATTAGGATCAGGGCTCTAGCCAGCGTCCGTTTTTCCGTCAATTGACAGAAATTGCTGCGTGTGACGGAAAAAATTTAAAACCAATCCGTCAACCTTGACGGACAAAACTCTGATAAAAACTCCTTGGTGGAAGCAACAGGCCGCTTGGGGACGCCATCCACGGCCGTAAAAGCCACATACTGTTTGTTTTGCTATTGTTATGATTGTTGACAATGTGTGTCGGCGCCCTTTCGCATACGATAATCTCATTAAAACCCGTTTTTCAAGGTCTCAGTTCAGTCTCTCTTTGACTCCTGGAATAGCGTTTTCGCGGCAATGGGAATGGGCTGACGGAAAAAAAATTCGAGCTGGCTAGAGCCCTGGATTAGGATGTCCTCTTGGATGGTACTTAAAAATGGAGGTCCCGTGTTTGAGGAGAGCCAGACCTCAAACACTTTATCAAGCAGTACTTTCAGTTTCAGTTTTGGTATCGTTTGATCTGAAGAAGCTATGTCCACCAAATTGGATTGACTTTTGACTTTTTGACTTTATTTATTTTGCACAATCTTTAAAAAGTTAACATAAAACAAGTTAAAGGAAGAAAGTACGTGCAGGGGGGAAGAAAAAAGCCTCGTGGCTTGTACAAAGTCTTCCTCCAAAGTAACAAGATTGAATAGACGTGTAAAAATTATACATTAGACAATAATGTAACCAAAAGAATTATATCAATTAACAAAATGGAAATAAATCATAATAGTTCAATAATTGATAACTAATGCAATATCATAACGGCAAAATGAATGAAATGATGTAATAAGAATATAACATTGAAAGAAATGTAACAACTGACAATGAATGGGAGATTAATTAAATGTTTGATTATCTAATAATGACTTTTTTAACAGGTTAGATAGCTCTTGTTCAAAGGAAGAAGTGTCATAGGTTTGAGCCCCCTTGCAGCTTGTTCTGAAACTGCAGGGGTGTTTTCTGAAAATCTTTTGAAAAAGGATATCTCAAAATGGAATTTTCAGTCATACAGATTCTATGCAAGAGAGATCTGTAATTTTCATTAATGTTTATTTGCATACAGGTCAATGACCTGCTTAACAGGAAATCCTATAGTAAGTAATATATTGAAATGTTGTATTCATTTATTTGTTTGGCTGACACAGTTGTAAGCTAATACTTGTAACTATAACATTAACTGTTCTCTTAGTGTATTACTCTTAGGAAAAGCAACCATACTTTTAAACAGAAATGATTTTCGTATAAGATTTGTGTGAACAAAAAAAGAGGAACATCTACAAAACAGTTAATGACCGGGTCAAAGCTTCATTCTGAACAAGTATGTATATGATTGCCAACACTCAACATGTAGGTGTGGCTACTGCCCTTCCCTACGTGCGTACGCATGCTATTAAGAAGGGAGCAGGTATAAATTCCAATCTTGAGACAAACTCTTAAGGTGCTGCTATCATGGGTAAGGTTTCTTGGAAGCCAAGCCCAGTGTTAGCTATCCCCACGTGGTCATGTTCTGAAACTCCTTCTGTTTGCATTGGACTGCACTTTGGTCAGGAAAACAAACATGACCTAAGGTCATGAAGTGATATGAAAACAATACAGAACACACAAGTTAGGGCTGACCAAGAGTCTAGACTAGGGGTGGGTAAAGGTATGGCGTACCGGTACAAAACCGGTTTTTCTCATTGGACCGGTCCAGAAAAAACGGACCTGAAAAAATTCATTGGACCAGATGTTGGACCAATTGGAAAATGAACTGATTAATATATGATCAGGCATTCCCACGTTTTAGGGCTTACCGGTCTAGGCAAATAGTAACAAGAGCGAAGCAGAGTAGACTCTATATATAGTCATTTTACCAACTTTTACATTCAATCGTACAGAGGTAGTTAGCCTTGTAGGATTTTTAAAACGCCAGTGAGAGTCGAATACTACACAAATCAGATTTCTTTGTAGCAAAATGGACCAATGTTTTGATCATGAGTATCGTCCATTCACAAGTTTTCACATAATGAATCAGGTTCAGGTCCGGATCTGGACCTGATCCTCTGGACCTAAGCCGGACTTGGACCTGAATTTTCTGTACCGGTAACCCACCCCTAGTCTAGACCCTAGCTTGTTTAACATTTAAACTGCCTTTATCTGTAACCAATATCTGCATAAACCTGTAACCAATAGGGAACTGCTAGCCAAATAGCTACTTTAGTGTACATTGTACTTTAAAAGTTTAATACCATTCAACTGAATCGGACACTAGAGTAGTAGAGACGGCGACATGTCACATAAATGATTTAGAAAAGTTTGTTTCTTCATTTTTGTCAAGGTTGTTTCCTCAATTAGAGTTGTTAAGGTCTTCACCAGACATATTTCAAAACCTATGAGACACACCTTAAGATTATTTTTAGGACAATTGTTACACCTCCAGGATAATTTTGTTGGGTAAAGGTTTCAGAAGGAAACAGATGTGTATGGAAGGACTTCTGCCTAAAGCTTGACTATTTTATCTGATCAGGTCACTGTAGGAATGTGCAAGTCACCAAAGTGGGTGTTCCCATTGTCATCTGTGGATTATCATGTAACAATGTGACCAACATTCTAAGTTAACCATAGTCAGAGGTAGGAATGTGTACCTAAGGTTCAGGTCCGAATTCGAATCCAGAGGTTTCGGTTCAGGTCCGGACCTTAGTTATAGGTCACTATAGTACTATGTCACTATGATTATATTTATACATATTGAAGGGCTGGAAATACCACCTACATATACAGGTCAGTGCAGGTGAAATTGGAGCTGTGCAGGTATTTCTGATGTCTACCTGCACCTTACATGCACTGGTCCATGTACTGGGTTTTATACATATGATATATGTCTATGATGTAGGTGTATATGGATTGTTATTGACTGTTGCCACCTCTAAAGTATAAAAATTTAAAAGAAAAAAACAATGGTTCCTCAACAATTTTAGTATGATCCATACTTCCTAAATACAGAGTGGTGCAGGTAAAATTTGTCTGGTGCAGGTAATTTTCAATGTTACCTGGTATGCAGGTATGCAGAAAAAAGTATTTTGAGCCCTGTACTTGCTATACAGGATTGTACAATTATTCTGTAGCTAAGTTTGAATGCGAAAATTATAAGAAAAGTGTTTATGTTGTCTCCTTTCCAGATGCTGTAAGCCCAGACAATGGAGTCAACACACTGAACACCAGCGGCAATGAGGATGACCATCACTATGTGAGACTTCATCTTTGCTGTTGTTAAAATGACTAGTAAAATAGTAAAAACAAAACACTTCTTCAGTGTGATTATATGTGGTGTACAGACCTATTGCTATCCTGGCTTATGCTTTGGTCACAATTGCACCGGTGCCCATTGGGATTGTAGCCCCGCCAAGACCCAACGCCACATCAAGTACTGACGATTATAGTATGTGGCGTCTATTAATTAGCGGGTCCTTGGTTTATCTTAACTCAGATTTAAAATCAACCCAGGGCCCGGCCAGGCACAACTATAGCCAGGTAGCTTCAGTACATCCCATGGGGCCATGAAGGGGTCATAACCATAAGTGAAAAATAAACAGCCCGTGAACTAACCGCCAGGGCCCCTTTTACCAATTGGGACCTTTAGGCCTTGCGTAATCTTTGTAAGGGATATCTATAATGTACAATGTTGTGTAGTTCAGGTTAGCGGTTGGATGTGTTACACTTGGTTTGTATTTTTAAGTGTGAAATTTGAATGCTGTGTCCACAGAGAATGAGAAAGCTGGTGATGGAGGGAGTTTTGGACACAGAGTCGGTCTACCTGAGCTGTTTGGACGTTCTACTAAAGGTTAGAGGTCAACTGTTGCTATGGTTACTTCATTTTGACACAGGATGTTAAGATCACATCAGGATGATTTGGTTTTGGGTTTAGTTTCTCAGAAAGACACAAATAAATAAAGTAACTGGACATGTAGGATTTCTGTTTTGATTGTTAAAAAGAAACTTAGTAAGCTCATTTTTAAAGATGTACAGTCAAACCTGTATTAGGGGCCACCTTTACAGAGGGGCCACCTGTCCATAGTGGCCACTTTTTGTCGGTCCCTTGGGTATTTTATCTACAAGTTACCACCTCTATACAGAGGCCACCTGTCTATAGTGGCCAAATTTGTCCGTTCCCTTGACTGGCCGCTATAGACAGGTTTGACTGTACAGTCAAACCTGTACCAGCTACCACCTTTACACAAGGACCAGAAGTGGCCAACTTGTGACAACTTTTGGGTAGTCCCTTCAATATTTTTTCCATTAACACAGGCGAAAAAAATTTCTCACAGATACTTGTAGTACTACAGACAGCACAATTGCTGGGCTAGTAAGTAAACATGTATCTAAAGTCACTCCATTGTTTTGTATTGTCTGTATAACAACTTTGTAAACCAAACCTCATGATTTTATACATGTATAGGTATGCAAGGTAACCTTTATATTGTTGACTGTACATTGTATAGTTACCAGGCCTGGCCCTTATAAGCATAATAATAGCCTCTAGCTAGTTGGGCAGCCCTGGCTGCTTTTCTCCCTATGCTTCCAAATACATCAAATCCTTTTCTATAGTTAGCCAGGAGTCCAGCCTTGTTCACTTTAGTCCGCTCTCGATTTTCGCTACTCAAAGGGAGTGTCCAATAAAGCAAACAAGGCTATAGTGACCACCTGTCCAAATAGATCATATTTTATTGGTTCCACAAGTGGTCATCTTGGGCACTCTTGTACATGATGATCATAATGTTTACTTAAAGTAACCTGTTTTTCTCTGTAGTACAAGAAGATTTTTGAGGTATCAGGGACGACATCCCAGCCTGTGCTGTGTGCGGAAGACTGTGCCCTCATCTTCTACAAGGTACGAGAGCTACACAACATCCACAACGACTTCCACAAGGGACTGCAGCCCAAGATCAGGAACTTCACCCCCCAGCAAGAAGTGGGAGATTCCTTCAAACTACTGGTTAGTCTGTCTTATTATTACCTTGCATGAAGTGGGTCATGGAGGTTGTATTTTGAGTGATTTTGTGTGTGTGTGTGTCAGGACTCTAGCCAGCTCGACATTTTTTTCCGTCAGTCAATTCCCATTGTCGCGAAAACACTTTTCCAGGAGTTAGAGAGACTGATCTGAGACCTTGAAAAACGGGTTTTAATGAGATTATCGTATGTGAAAGGGCACCGACACACATTGTCAACAATCATAACAATAGCAAAACAAACAGTGTGTGGCTTTTACGGCCGTGGACAGCGTCCCCAAGCAGCCTGTAGCTTCCACCAAGGAGCTTTTATCAGATTTTTGTCCGTCAAAGTTGACGGATTGGTTTTAAATTTTTTCCGTCACACGCAGCAAATTTCCGTCAATTTCCGACGGAAAAATGGACGCTGGCTAGAGCCCTGGTGTGTGTGTGTGTGTGTGTCTTTCAACAACATTTGTGGATGGATTGGTGTCATATTTGGTGTGTTGGTAGGTTGAGACAGAAATAGATTTTGGACCCCCTAGCGGCTTTCCTTGGTACCGCAGCAGAACTTCTGGTTATGATATCTTGTGTTCTCAACACGCCATGGTCATGATTTTTGGGTCACTGATCTCCTCTTGTTCTTGGTAAGAAGCGACATAAGTTTGGGCCCCATAGCAGCTAGTTCTGGAATTGCAGGGGCATTTTTGTAAGAAAAATTCCTAATGTTTGTTGATCCTATTTTGTGCGTAATCGTTTTAGATGAGCTTTGTACATGATTGTGTATAATACTGTATTACAAGAAGTTTCTTCCACTTGTCTTTGTCTTCTACATGCAAATTCTATATTTCAATAAAGAATTTGGTTTGTCCATTGGTTTTGCATGATGATTGTAGTCTGTAAACATACATGTAACAGGGCTGGTATATTGCTCCAGGCTATGTCTGGTTACGTCTGTATTTATATCTATAGTATAAGTGTAGGTGTTATAATTGAAACATGTCACAGGTAGAGTGAACTGTTCCTATGGTGACTTGATTAATGTCAGTAACCGGTCACCGACTTTTTGTCCATGGCAATTATGTTTCCTTATCACAAGAAAATTTCTTTGGCTCTTAACACTTAAGTTAATATCAAGTAATATTTAGCATGATCCAAACTAATATCTTACTCTTAAGGTATTGTTTTTTTGCTTGTGTTAAGGCTGGGAAAAAGTGGTGTAAAATTGATTGTGTTATGTCTGAATTTATCTATCTATAGTATGAGTGTGGGTGTTATAATTGGTATACATGTATATCACAGGTAGAGTGAACTGTTGCCATGCTGACTTGATTAATGCCAGTGCTATAACCGGTCACTGACTTTTTGTATGTTAATGTTTCCTCATTATTCTATTAGGAGATACTGCCTAATGTCAGTGCTATAACCGGTCACTGACTTTTTTGTTGCAAAAAATGCTTCCTCTTAACTCTATTAGGAGAAACTGCCTTTTCATTCACTGTTCTTGCTGAATCCGAAAAACTTTTAGCTAACTGTACTTCACTTTGTCTTCTCGGTACCAAACTTTCACGGTCTGAGAAAATTTAACTTGTTCTCGGAACTAAATGTTCACTGTCGCAGCAAGTGCACAATAAAAAAGTCTGTGAATTATTTGTTATCAGTAATGATAAGTTCACGTTACAGTCCTCACTGTGAAAACCATGAACATAACAGTACATTGAAAAAATCATGAATTACAGTACTTAACTCTTAATTGCCATTTCCAACACCAACTCAGATTTTTGACTGTTCAATTCATGTCTTTGGCAAGAAATTGGTCCTTGACAAAGACTTAAGTTGGACAGTAGAAAATTTGGGAAAGTCTAAATTTGAAGCTCAAGTTTTGGTTTCTTCAGCTATGTTATGGTTTGTAAAAGGTGACTTTTAAAAGTTAATTGTGAGGTATTTTAGTATTGAAAGGGAAAATGAAAGTGATCTTAAACCAGTTAAGCTCAAGTCAACGCGATGAACTATTAAGCTACCCTTCCACTAGTCGTGACAGAGAAGACATACGCTATAGTATATGTACAGTACATACAGGTTCATTGTAGTTGGGAAGTTCCTCTTGTTCTTACAACTACAATGAACAGTGGACCACAGTTTAGCGTCTGCAAACCTTTTCCGTACATGTTGGATGAGTGACAGACACAGCCGGGATTCGAACTCACGACTTGCTGGTCCAGGGCTAGGTTCAATGACCTCTGGATTACACATGTTTTGTTACACTAGTAGTGACCTATAATTTTTAATATTGCTCCTCTTGCAGGTGTCTCAGCTCCCAGCGTATGAAGACTACCTGAAGAACTATGAGCGTGCCTTACAGACCATCGAGCGCTGTCGGCGCAGTAACGAACAGTTTAACAGTGTCGCTGCGGTAAGTCGAAGGCAAACTTCTTTGATAGCAAAAGATACAACTTAGCACAAGAAATCTAGAAAGTTTTGGTGATGGAGAATTTGGATGCATATGTATGTGGAAGGCCCGGTTATACATTCAATTTGAAAGAAATGTCATAGTCTTAAAGGGACATAATGTAGAAATATGGCGCCAAAATTTCAAATGTTTTGAACTTGAAAATCTCCATTCAGATTGACATTTGCACTTATTTCTAACTTATCTGCGTCATTTTATCACATTTCTAGTGCTAATTAACGACGTCAAAGTAAGCCGCGACCAAATTCACTTACTTCCGGGTAGCCTACCGGAAGTAAGCCGACCGTAGATTTCCGAATCGACCGTTGCGGTCGCAGATCTTCGGAGCGTAGCGGGACTTTCAACAAACTTCAGTAATGATTTGAGCGAACCACCGAACGCGTTCTAAAGCGCACTTTGGCTCGCCGGCGAGTTGAATAAAATGGTGGACGACTCAAGCGGCGGAGGGAAGTGCACATATTTCGAGACATCCTCACGGCTCAACAAAGTCGTATCCATACGTTGTAAATATTGCTGTGCAGTGTAATAAGGTAGACGCAACTCATAATGTAGAGAAATGACCGAAAACAGTGACTTTATTTTTACATTATGTCCCTTTAAGGCATTGAGAGTTTAATAACAGGAGGAGTCCTGCATTTAATAAGTCTTTTATTAGTAGTCCTGGAATGTTCATGGTGGTTTTATTTTTGCCTTGACCTCTACTATACATTTAATGTATATGCAGAACACCACAAAAATGTTTCTCCAATGCACATGAACATGCATTACTTACCGTAGTACAGAATAGCATAAACTTGAGTAAAACACCAAAAAATATCTCCTTTCCAGTCCTACCAAAAAATTATTATCATATAAGGCCACACCAGTTGCTTCTCTGATTTTTTTTCAGAAAAATATTGGGGCGGTTGGTCGAAAAAAAAAATAAAATGAAATTTTGCAAAAAGTCTAGGGTGAACATATGAGGCTTATATAACACAAAAAATTTTCAGCTTTTCATGGCATGATTTATCCAATGAATCTCTTCCTTTGATTTCATACCACTGTTCTGGATAAAGGGAATCGTGTTGCATTTACTTATTTTCAATTACCACTATTAGCACAATGTGAACCTATATTATTTTTCTTGGGACTAATTTCTTTTTTTCCAAATCAGAAAAATGGGTCGGGAAATCCGAGAAGCAACGAATTAAATTTGGTGTGGCCTAAGTTCCCATGAAAAAGGATCAGTTAATGCCACGCCCTGACCCTGCTTTTGATAACATGGTGGGTTCAGACTAGGGCTGTGTACCTAAACAAATTTCAGGTACAGGTACAAATGTACAGGTACATGGGTTTAGGTACAGGTCCGGACCTGCACCTGTACCTAAAGAATTTTAACGAAGTATATGTAAGTTAAACATGTAGCTAACTGTCTTTTCTAGTGATAAATTGTCATCTTTATACAGGCATATTTGAATCTCAAAACAAGTTTTCTTGAGTTTCAACTGCAAGATTATCACGATTGTCATTGTTGATTCGGGATTTACTTGTGCAGCAGTCTTAAAAATTGGTAAAAATTAGTGATTTAGTGTGTTTAGGTACAGGTACAGGTACAGGTATACAGATGTTTAGGTCCAGAACTATACCTTAACAATTTTTTAGGTATGGTACAGGTACGGGTATTAAGGTACACAGCCCTAGTTCAGACCAATTTTCTGAAGGCACTGGAGAAGTCAGGGAGGTTCCAGACTGGTACAACAGTGTGTTTACTTTAGGTCAGGCACTCAGGTTCACATGTCTGACATCACACTCAGGTACATGTAAGCAGGCATGAGGTAACCGCTCGGAACAAGTTACACAAATAAGGCCATTTTGATTTGATTGTATGGATGACATCTGTGCAAGCGTCAATTTTTGGCCATTTAAGAAAAGAAGTTTGCAACCATACTGTGAATCAAACAAAGCAGTTGCAAAATGAGCAAATATATGCCGTAGGTTGCAAAGATATTGTCGGAAAATACTATGCTAATTTCATTGAATGCTAAGGTCAGTTCCAAGGTCAAAGAAGAGGATGTGACAGATGTTCAGTATTCTGTTTGCTCAACTTTGTCATATTAAATGGAGGCATTTTTTTGCCAAACTTTTTTTTTATTCAAACTTTTTTTTTCAAATTTGATAGTGGCGCTGTAGCAGAAATTGTATTGACAAATACTATTAATTACTTCCTCTTTCACAAATCTAATGTCATGCCTACTATCGTGGCCAATAGAAATCCACACAGTTCCCATAGCATGTTTGGTATGCTGAGGAGCTCAACATATTTCATACAGCCATGGTTCAGATAAACCCACACTGTCAGGAGGCGCAATACTACACATGTACCATTGTCTGTGTGTTGTTTGCCATCTAACTGTAGTATGTTGTCTCCTCTACAGAGTGTAAAGAATGGAGACAACCATCAAACTCTGGAGGGTATGTGTCACATTCCTTCTGTCTGAGCTAGGGGATATCGGTTTGGGGGGCATCTCAAAGGTTGTGATGGACGTGGGAAACAGTAGTGAATTTGATTGTTAATTGTACATATAAATCAGGGTTGTCTCCAACTTAAAATTTTGTTCTGTCCCACTTCTTTTTTGAGGAGCCCATTTTAATCATTGACTTTCATTGTCAAATCAAACATACGAAAACGCATTTTCGTGCAGTTGATATCTTTGGACAGATGAGGTCAAATTTTTGTCCAGACCGACCAAGAAACTTCCATGCCAGAAGGTAAGGATGGGTCCCAGTTACAGCCCTAATGATATAGATGTAGGTGTAGATAGATATAAATTCAGAGATTACGGCCGCGTGGCACGTTGGTACACCCGATCCCTCGACCTCGGAAGTTAAGCAACGCGCGGTCCGGACAGTGCTTGGATGGGGGACCAACCAAGGACGTCCGGATTGCTGTAGCCTCACGAAGTTTTCCACGAAATCGTCTTCCGGGAGGGACGTAAAACGGGGGTTCTGTGCTCGAGGAGGTGCCTCAACCACGTTAAAAACAGCCTCATTACCCTCACTTTGGGTACCTGCTGGCTGCAAAATACACCCTATATTATAAATGGATAGACAGACAGACAGAGAGTTTTAGTTAGAGTACATGTTTTTGCAATGAAAAATACTGAGGTCTTACAAATGCACATCTTACAAAAAATGTGGCTTGTTGCTAATCTGTTGTCTCATCATAATAAAGACATGTGTATGCTAAGGATTTGACACATTTCTTTCTAATATTTCAGCCCTGATAGTGCGACCAGTCGAGAGGGTGACCAGAATCACCCTTGTCTTGCAGGTAAGCCTAACATTCATGGAGACAGTTGGGTTGTCCATGTGACTTATTTCCAACGGAACCCAAGATGGGATACCAAAAAAAAAAAAAAATTAACAACAATTATGTAAAAATAAATTACAGGGAATACATGTCAAATAAATCGTAATTGTCTAGTTCGTTACAGAGACTGGGAGCATTGAAGAGACAGGAGCTCTGGGGTGGCGGTTGCGAGTTTAATGTTTACCGTTTACTATGAGACGGGAGAAGCAGTTGTATGGATGCATGGATGCATGGATCGGTCACTTTAACCAAATAGCACGTATAGAAGGGCTATTGCGTAATCGAGCCAGCGTGGCCGAGCGGTCTACAGCACGGTACCTATCTTCCGTAGATCGTAGGTTCGAACCCCACTTGCTAAATTTTTTTTTTCTTTGTTAGACAAATCTCATGTAGTGTTTTTTTAATAAAAGAAAGACCAATTCAGTAATTCGATGTTTAAAAACTCTTTTTTCGTGTGATTTTGTTTGCTGTTTGTTTAACATCCAGGCTTTTTCCAAAATACGCACCGGCCAGCTTTTTTCAAAAGCTTTCTTGTTTCAGTTGTATACAAGGAAACCCTGGGATGGGAGGGTGGGAGAATCGTGTGGAGTAAATCACTGCATCACTGAGAGCTAGAAGCTCCACATCCAGTCACGTGGTAGCATAGGACTGAACCATCACAAGTCTGGGGGTGCCTCTCATACATACACAGGATGTTTGCTGATCCTATCACAATCAACTCATATTTTGATAATCAGATATTGCAATACAAACAAAACAAACAAGACAAGGACAAAGCAGTTTTCTTACCTTTATTTTCCACAGGACCTCCTGAAGCACACTCCTGTGAGCCATCCAGACCACACCCCCTTGAAGGAGTCGCTAGAGACGTCTCAAGTCTTCCTGGACAAGATCAACAAGTCTGCTTTCTCAGCACAGGGGGACAAGACTGACGGCATCTCGGTGAGATTCTTAAAGACATTTTGAGACATTTCAGAACGAGAAATCAAAGATCTCATACCTCAGTGAAGTAATAAGAGATTTACATAAGCTGGTAGGATTTGCCATAAACATGGACAATCTCTCTGATAATGCCTTAGTCCATTGAATGATTCGAGGGTCTACATTTCTATCCGACTCAATTAACACCAAACTTCTACTGTATGTTCAGTCATGCAGAAAAGAAACAAAAAGATTTGAATAACTGAACCTCCATCCTACCAGCTTGGCCCAGAGTACCTGTCCGAATATCCACCTATATTCAAATGTATTTTCTTATATTCTATGATTTTGTTACGTGGTGCTACTCAACATTACTTTTGTTATATGCTTTGCTTGTCTGTATTTGTTTCAATGTTCTTTTGTACTCTCAGTAGAGTATTTGTAAAGTTTTTAGTAAATTTCTTGACAAAATCTAACACACAACAATCCATTTCACATTACATGCACCACTATCAAGCACATGCCATCCTTGGCTTCCTAACTTTTGGCCAATGTTCACTTCCTGTCAGCCTGCTAAAGAAATTTGAACACAGGACAGGTGAACCTTTGCATCCTGCCAGTCGCCATAACGACTCAGCCTGGGAACACACTTGGACCCCTGCCAGTGGGAACAGACTTGAACACACAACAAGACAAACAAACAAGCAGACAAACCAAAAACAATACATCATGTTTTTTTTACAATTGTCATGGTGTACATGTAACAGTTATGAGCAAAGAAAAATAAAAAAAACATAAGAATTTTATTATTTATATATTTTTATATTTTTCATTTTTCTTTGCTTAAAATGTTCTCTTCAAATGTCTTTTTATAGTTAGTTACCAACTTAGAGGTTCTATAATTGATTACAAATAGCTGCTATCTCTTAGTAGGAATTAATGTACACAGTACAAATGTATGTGTACAAAATGTATTTGACTTGCATTATTGGCTCTTTGTTTCGTTCCTGTTCCAATTTCACATGCACAATGCAGTTCTATTGTGGGCTGTTAAAATCTAAAAAAAGATGCCATCTTCCCACAGGGCCCACATCGTCAGCTTGTGAAGGATGCTTTCCTGGTGGAACTGTCGGATGGGAAGCGAAAGCTTCGCCACGTGTTCCTCTTCCCAGACCTGCTGATCTGTGCCACCCAGCGTACCACTAGGAAGTAAGAAAACACGATTACCTTTGTGTACTCAAGAGATGAACATCTGGTTTCTATCAAATATTTGCTTCAGTCAAATACTAGAGTTAGTGTACAGTCGCGTTATACTGTAAATACATTTAAGTTTGCAGGGATTTAATTTTGCGATAGCAGGAAAAAGAACTTTTTGCAGTGGTTTTAAGTTTGCAGTAGCACCATGCACTGTAGTCTCTTACTGCCATGAAAAAATGTTCACGTTGGTTTTAAGTTCGCAGTGAAGCGGCCACCGTGAAAACCGCGAACATTAAACCACCTCGAAAGTTTCTGCATTTAAAGTATGTGTGCCTGATGTAAATATACTGTAAAAGCGGTAATATTCGTGCGAATTTAATTTGTGGGAAGGAGATAATGGAGTGTTCACGATGGTTTTAGGCCTCACAATCAAATTACATGAGGGTAGGCGAGCAGAAGACAGAACAGAATTTTTGCAGTGGTTTTTAAGTTTGCGGTAAAGAGGTCGCCACAAAAGCCGCAAACATGAAACCACTGCAAACATTTCCCCCTTTACGGTAGATGATGACTCACGTACCACCTGATATTTGAATATTGCGTGAACAGTCATAAGCCAAACTGAGCTAAATGGTAATGCCACTGTCACATAGCAGGTAAATTGATTGGTAAACAAGTCTGCAAGCTCTAGCTAAAGGACATTTTCAACACTCTGGGTAATACGCCCAGTACTCTTTCTATAATTGCACGATTTCTAGAGATTGGCTGATGTTCGCAGGTCCCTCAGCTGTGATAGGGTTTATTTTCAGGTGTAAAATATGGTTGAATATCTGGCAAATCATAAATTCAGCGACGTTTTAGCAAACAACAAATGAAGGGAAAGTTTGTCAACTGTATGACAGGGGCTTTGAGATTTCCTATATTTGGTGACTCAAGAAATGTTTGCAGACTGTAAACTGTTAAAACAGAGACTAACACTGAGGCAGAAACTGATTGGTTTTCTTTTGTTTTTACAGGATCTTCAGCCGTGAGTCAATGCGGGAGTCGTACGAGTGCCAGTGGTACATACCTCTGGGAGAGCTCATGCTGATTGCACACGATGTGCAGCACATAGGTAAGGACAGGATTCTTAGTGCATTTATTTGGGGGATTTTGCCAAGGACTGCTCCAAAATGGACTACATCATTTGCAAAGTGGTGACAGCCAATTTGTTACCTGAAAATGCAAATTGCTTGAAATGCTAAAAAATTTTCTATTTGCAAAGTGGTTGATAATTTTTTCCTTTTATCATTTGATGATTTTTTAGAAGAGCAGAAAAGGGCATTTTTATATTTTTCCCACATATATGTTGTTCCAAATGTCATATGTGAACATCCTTTTATCACTGAAAGTCTTTGTTTTTTTAACCATTGAACATTTCTAATTCAGTGGCAATATTGTGATTTCCAATAACCTGCTCGTCTGGGCTTCATATGCAAATGTGTGCGTCACAATTGTAGTAACACAGCGGGAAAAAGAGTTTCCTGTGAGACGAGTTTGTCGTAAGAGGTCTCTACAAAAAGCAAGAAGTTTGCTCAAAAACACCACATAAATTTCAAAATTGACATGTTTTTCCTTCCCGTACCATATAGACAGCAGCCCAGTACCTGTAACAAGTGAAGTTGACATGGAGAATCACAAAGCAAAGGTGGCTGAGCTGAGAAAAGAATACAGAAAACTGAAGGCCAGCAACTCTGATCACCCAGCACAGGTAGGTTAACAGTGCCCTCTAGCAACATGTGCTGGTACTGCAGCTGTTGATCCTTGCTCTGTATTTCCAATCTTTTAATATACTTGGCAATTTCATTCAGTACTGCAGGCTGCCAACAGTACTCATGTAACCTCTTTTCAATACTATTTCTTGAAGCAGTTTCAATTTCTTGCTAGACGTGTATCTAAAGTTTATCTGAAAAGTATAAAAGAAAGATCAGAGAACACTTTTTTGTCCTCACTGTTACATTACATGTTGCCTTTTCCCATCTTTTTCTCCCTTCTCTGTCCACATACTCCAGCGGCGTGTAAGTAGATCTCTTCACTGTCTTGACAAATGAATTTGTAATCGTCTACAATTAATTAACACAGTTTCTTGCATGCAACTTCTTGCTTACTTAACTTATCCTTCTTTTTTGTCTTGTAATTAATTACTACTAGTTAATGATTGCTTGTCATGGCAATATGATTCTCGTAAATGCTATTTTTTTTACACATTTGGAAATGCTTATAACAAACCTAACCACAGAAAATTGTACAAACTGTCTTATGTAACGGTTGTATTGCAGAATAAAAGTGGAAAACAATTACAGTATCATTATCACAATTATTTCAACTCTTGTTTTGCAATCCCTGATCTGATCTTTTTGTTGGGAAAATAAGATGTTTGCCTTTTTTTCAGCGGAAGGTTGCAAAGGGCATTGAAAAGGTCAAGAAGAGGTTGGCAGAGCAGGTATGTATTTTTCATTGATATTTTCATTGACAGCCTCTCTCAAATCGGTAATGTCTTTTGTCCGTTATTGGCTGTTGTGTTCGTAGACATTGTGAACAATATGAAAAGCATGGAGCATTGTGGAAATTATATTGAAACTTACAGCTAGATTCTTTGGTTTCTTATAATGACTGCCTTTTATTATGTATAGACCACATATTTTCTCAAGTTGATTATAGAAAGCTGTTCTTATGAAGACAATGTTTCTCTTGATTTTTAGGAAGCTGCACTAACACTGGCCTTCCCCAGTCTACCCTTCAGAGTTTTCCATAAGAATGGAAAGGTAAACTAATATCTTTGAAATCAAATAATGTGATAAGGAATAGTGTCATCTCTTTTGTTTGTTTTTTACTTGAAAGATTAAGAGACTTCTGCAAATTCCTCAGAATTTTGAAGATCATTTGTCAAATGTGGCTTTTTCAAGCACAATTTTACTAGCAAAGGTTTACAAAAATCAATGTATGTGCATTCCTTTGTGTTGTACAAAGAGAAGATAATGAAACGTTAGAACTTGCCAACATGTGTCTTGTTGTACAAATGTACATGTAATGCTTCACCTTTATCCGCGGGGTAACCTATATCCATTGTATTTGAAAACAAGGTATTTACTTGGGACATGAAGTCAACGAATCGTGGTTTAAAGTTGCAATATTTTCTAAATGTTGCAGTTTGAAAGCAGTATCTGTTGACTTGATATTTAAATATCCTGCTGTTTTTGAAGACAATGGATATAGGCTACCCACGGATAAAGGCGAATGAGCATAAGAATTATATAACTTGAAATGTGTGTTGTATTGTAGACCTACACATTCCTGATGTCGTCTGGAGATGAGAGAGCAGAGTGGAAGGAGGTCATCACAAAACTACAGGAGAAATGTAAGGCAAAATCCAGCATTAGAACCCCACCTTCGACTGTTGAACATTACATATCAGGGCTCAAAATTCATTTGTGAGATTAGGTGCACTGGTGCACCCAGCTTTAAAAATTGGGTGCACCGAAAAATATTTGGGTGCACCACTTAAATCAAGTAGAATGTCAAAAAACCTAATAACAAAACTTAGTTACAAGCTATCAAATTATTAAAAAAGTAACATGACAGACATTTTTATTATCTTTCTAACACTTAGATATCAAGAATATGATGATTACTAGTATGCTTGATATCTTTCCATACATAAACCTAAGAAAATATTTGGGTGCACAGCTTCAATTTTGAGTGCACCTGGGTGCACATGCACCCAGTATTTCGAGCCCTGCATATGGATGATGCATTATATGTTGTAACATGAAGATTTGGCATAGGCTAATTGAAAATCATTTGCGTTTGCAGTGGCTTTATTTCGAGGAAAAGGAAGGTTTTTGTGATGTTCTCAGTTCATATTGAAAAAATTCTGTAGTACAGCAGTCTAGTTTTCTTCCCTTTGGCACTAGAAAAAGTAAGAAAAAAAGTAAAACTGAGCGAAAGAGCCAAGTATTCATATCATGGAGACATATGAATTCACAGTGATTTCTGTGTGAAAACTGCTACAGCAGCAAGTTTAACAGTACTTTGATATATGCTAAGATGTGACATATGTTATGTTACAAAATTCAGATAATTGTACCTTTATTACATACTGTTAGTAGCTGTTAGGTATGAGGAAATGAATCAATTATCAACATCATAAAAAATTTTGTGTGTGTGTATATTTGGTAAACGTAAAATGGACAGGCATTCTCTATAGCCGTATAGGGTATACTAGACACTAAGCTTCTTTTTTTTCCAGACCCTTCCAGACCCTCTCTTACAAACTATGAGGTTCAGGCATTGCTAAACTCCACTAGGGTAGGACTGACTTGTACATTCATTTACAATTCATTGTGATTTTTAACACTTCATGCATTGATTTTTGCCTGGTTGTTTTAAGTAAGTGGATGTTGTGGTTGATTTCACAATGTGGGGATTTTTCAGGTACGGAAAGTCAACACAGTTGGGTCACTGTTGCTGAATGACAGTGAGTACAGAAAATATTATATTTGTTTTGGTAAGGCTAGGTTAGCCATAGTACTACAGTACAAAATGTAGTTGTATCCTTTCCTTTTGGATTGGGTTGGGTAATGTTAGGTTAGGTTAAGTTAGTTAGGTTACTGCTAGCTTAGGTTAGGTTAGCTTAGAATGGCTAAGTGTTACAGAATACAAGCTAGTGATCAATGCATGCAATTGCAGTGACTTCCACTATCTACAAGTAAGTTGTACCTGTGTCATAAATGATCAAGTTCTTCTAATGTCTTTTAAAACTTCAGAAGTATGCACATGATTTTACTGTATTCATCTCAAATACCTATATTAGAAAGATGAATCACATGGGAATGGTAGATACACATGTAGCTCAGAACCATTATTTTTCCAATAATGATAATTGTACGTCTTCGTGAGTTGACTATTGTTTTCCACTGTTCCTGTATAGGTGATGAGCCGGCCCTGTCAGGCAGTCTCTGTGTGACAGTTCAGTCAGCTTCAGGCTTCACCGAGGAAGGCAGTAAGTGGTCATCCTTTTGTGTCACTCAACAGGGAATGGAAGAGCATGTTGATTTCGATATATATTTTTATACAGTCAAACCTGCCCGAGCGACCACCTCTTCTCAGCGACCACCTGGCCATTTCGACCGCTTTTTCTCGGTCCCGATTTATTTTCCCATTGACATAAGCATTAAGCGACCTTTTCTCAACGACCACCTGGCCAACGCGACCGCGACCGGCCCAAATTGGGACCTATAACGACCACATCATTTTCAAGATTGAGGTTTTCATCGATTTTTGATGATAATTAGCACGATTTTGTGCCGAAATCGTCGGATTTTGGGGTTAAATTTACAGTTTACAGTGTGCATGTTGTATTTGACATTAAAGACCTTGCTTCTTTGCGTGCGTGCAGTGTGCTTGCTATTTGCCATTAAACACAACGGCAACCATTTATACTTTGCATCGGGCATGTTTTGAGTCGATACTCTTCTCAGCGACCACCTGTCCAAATCGACCGCTTTTTTCCGGTCCCCCGGGTGGTCGACTTGGGTAGGTTCGACTGTACATCAATTAGAGAATGAAGTGCTTTGGTAGTAGTCTATAATGTCAACAAAACACAATTTTTATCATGGATGCTCATCTACAGTATGTAATCATAGTACAATGCTAAACTTTCTTTTAACACAAAGGTAAACACATATTAAATTGATACTGAAGAAGGCAACAGTGGTCATTGAAAATTTGATTGGCGTACCTTTTGTTGGAAGAAAGTTAAGCACTGTACTATAGTATAAAACACATTTTTTCTTTGATACAGTAAAAGGCCATATCTCATATTCTTATGATTAAAAGTTGTTTGAAGATTTTGGCAAATAACGTTTTTTAAAGAGGTTTTGTTTGCAAACATTACCATCTCAAGCCATATTGTAGCTTGCAGTTTAATTGTGTATTGCTAGGTGTCTCTCCAGCACTACTTAATGTACTACAACATTTCACTGTTGAAGAAGTGGCATCACCATCATAAATAAATGTGTATCATACAAAGTGAAGTTACCTCACCCACATGCCTTGTGCAGCTGTACCTTCAATATTGTATGAAGTTTGCGACTCAGTATGTTCTGTGTGCACCGCTTTTTTGAAAATTTGAGTACAGTGGAAGCCGCTTAATTGCACACCCAATTTGCCGGCGAATCCCGTGCAATTATCCGGCGTGTGCGATAATGCGGAGTTACCCAGTTGGACCGCACCGCCACGGGATTTGGGGATTCCGTGCAATTGACCGAAGTGTGCGTTTATCCGACGTGCAATTAACTGGCTTCACTGTACTGGATTCGGACATAGGAATTGCTGTTTGATACTAACAATTTTTTGTTCTATGACACCAAATTTTCTTAACTTCTGGCACATTTTGCATTGAAATGCGCATTTTCGCGGGTGCCACCAGTATGACATAAATGAAATACAACATTGTGCATTCTGTCACCCTCGGTCCCAGCCCTACCTCCGATCCTACCCGCGGGTATGCCGGGTGATAAGGAATCAGGGGTCTAGCCAGCGTCCTTTTTTCCGTCAATTGACGGAAATTTGCTGCGTCTGACGGAAAAATTTTAAAACCAATCCGTCAACCTTGACGGACCAAAATCCTAGGTGGAAGCTATAGGCGGCTTGGGGACGCCGTCCACGGCCGTAAAAGCCACACACTGTTTGTTTTGCTATTGTTATGATTGTTGACAATGTGTGTCGGCGCCCTTTCGTATACGATAATCTCATTAAAACCCGTTTTTCAAGGTCTCAGTTCAGTCCTTCTAATTAATTTTCGCGGTTTTCGCGACGATTGTAATTGGCTGACGGAAAAAAATTTCGAGCTGGCTAAAGCCCTGTACGGAATACTCCATGTCGTATCGTACATGTACATGTATCACTGCTGCAATTGTCTAATGTTTGTCTTGTGCCACACTGTTCTGTAGGGGTTCACTGTCTCATTGAAGTAGATTCATTTGGCCACTTTGAGCACAAGGCTAAAACTGGCACTTGTTCATGCACCACTGAGGCTTCATGGAATGAGGTACTTGTTGCTATACACTCTAAGTCATTTAATGACAAACTTTGTAACTAACCCTCGCCTCATGTTAAGTGTGTGGTTTGTGTTATGTGAATCATGGTTTCTCAGGCCACACCAATTTTATTCGTTGTTTCTTGGATTTCGCGACCCTATTTTTTTCCGATTTGAAAAAAAAAAATTAGAATTGATGGCCAAACCTTGTGTTAACAAAGTTTCACTGCCCCCCTTTCTCAAATTCCAGTAGCTGTACGTGCCTATTTTGGACGGTACGTTTTATCATTTTTCTTCAAACTTTGGACTTTGCTACCAGGGACCCCCCTAAAAGTTGAAAGTTTAGGTTTTCTTGTCCGATCTCTCCTACCGTCGACTTTTTTAAAATTAAAAAAAAAT
>NC_049989.1:15026271-15027347 GCF_000003815.2 Branchiostoma floridae | reverse complement strand
AATGGAAAGGTAAAAAGAGGTCTTTTGTCTAAAGGAAAGAAATATGTTCTTAATGCTAGATTCAGCACCAAGGACAGTGTAGGGTGCAGTTGTAACTGCAGTCGAAACAGAGCATGAATGCAGTATCCATACCAGGGCTCTAGCCAGGTCGAAATTTTTTCCGTCAGCCAATTCCCATTGTCGCGAAAACACTATTCCAGGAGCTAGGAAGACTGAACTGAGACCTTGAAAATGGGTTTTTAATGAGATAATCGTATGCGAAAGGGCGCTGACACACTTCGTCAACAATCATAACAATGGCAAAATAAACAGTGTGTGGCTTTAACGGCAGTGGACAGCATCCCCAAGCCGCCTGTAGCTTCCACCGGGTATTTTTGTCTGTCAAGGTTGACGGATTGGTTTTAAAATTTTTCCGTCAGACGCAGCAAATTTCCGTCAATTGACGGAAAACGGACGCTGGCTAGAGCCTTGATCCATACACTACAAGACTGGTGCAATGGCCATGTGTTCACTTTGCATTCGTAGGTCATGAGTTTTCTCCATGAACGAGTCATACCAAAGACTTTAAAAAATGGCACATGCTGCTTTCTCTGCTTAGCACGCAGCATTTGGAAAAGATTAGAGTCGTTGATAGCACACCAATACCAGTGGCCCCTTGTTGTGGTAACTGTACAAAGTTGTGTGTGCCCTATGCACCATCTGTTGTGGAAAGGACTTGTAGTCTAACTTTTAACACTAAAAGACATTATGTTATAGTATTATCCTGACTTATTACTGTTTACTGTAATAATTCTATGCTAGATCCGGATCTGTCTGAAGCTGCGCCACATTTCCCAAGCAGCCACGCTGAAGAGACAGAAATCCATGGCAATTAAAGGACAGAAGGGCATGTTTGGAGTACCACTGGGGACCACTACAAAGTGAGTACAACATATATGGGTCCCCCTCAGTCAGAAATGACCATGGTACTGGAATCCTGGAGAATCCTGGAAAAGTTGTGTTATACGGCCCCCTCACATTAGGCGCGATTCGATCGGACGACGAGTCTGCGAGCTCTAAGTTACAAGGAGGCATGA
>NC_049989.1:15003639-15025975 GCF_000003815.2 Branchiostoma floridae | reverse complement strand
AATTATAGGCCTTGCAGGCATCGTCGTCACAACAACTGCCGCCTAATGTGAGGGGGGTATTAGCAAGGCAATTGCTTTACATGTTCTCCTGACATATTTGACCTCCGAAATTCCATGGCACTCCTTTTCTACCCTTCTCAAGGCAATATTGACTAGAGCCACTTCTTGTAATTTTGGTTAGTATACATAAAAAAGACACTTAGGCCACACCAATTTAATTTCTTGGTTCACGGATTTTTTCATAAAAAATATGGAGCGAAAGGGCGAAATAAAAATAAAAATTGTAAAATGGTTGGGGTAAAGGTAACGACTAATCCAAAACATAAAGAAAAAAAGTTTTCAGCTTGAAAAAAGTACAAAAACACTATTATTGTACAGTAACAGCACCTGTACCCACACTTTAAGGAGCTTATAATATAAAGGCCAATTTGCTACACCAGAAAGTTGGTGAATGGTTTCATTAATGGTAAAAATTTGCTGAGTGGTAATTTTTATTTTTATTTTTTTTTTCCAAAAAATAGGAGCGAGCGAATCCGTGAACCAAGAAATTAAATTGGCGTGGCCTTACATCCTTAATTTACCAATGTGATTAAATGATTCGCAGACTTTGCTATGCTGTAAAATACTCACAGTGGAATTTGGAAGTCATTGAGTGTTTTTAGCTTTAGTAACTATTATGTATCTTGTGCAGAATTGAAAGAAGGCCAAATCTGCTACAAAGTTACATCCTTAGGAATATGATAAAGAAAATTTAGATCATTTTAGATCATCATTTTGTCCTGCATCACTTGAATCAGGATGCATTTTGGAGATCTAGAAATAAATCTTTTCCTTCAGAATTTATGCTATTGAAAACTTTAAAGCACTTCGCTGTACCATTGTTGAAGTTTTAAGTCATTGTTTGTTTTTATTCCACTGTCTCTCACAGGATTGAGAGAAGACCGATCCCACAGATAGTTGAGCTGTGCACACAAGAGGTGGAGAAGAGAGGAGTGGAGGAGCTGGGGATATATCGCATCTCGGCCGTGTCCTCAGACGTGCAGAAACTCAAGAAGGCCTTTGATACAGGTTAGATCTATTGGATGGGTGAAGTGTGTGTGTGTTCAATTGATAAGACGATGTTATGGCCTTTACAGTAGTAGTAGATATATGTGGAGAAGGAGACCTCAAGCCAACCGTTCACACTTACGCCACATCTTCAGAAAAGACGCTGGAGCCGCATGTTCCCCGTTTAGGAACTTTATTCAAACTGACACACAACAAACATGTTTCGCCGTGTGGCTTCCTCAGTGTTATGGGCTTTACAGTAGTAGTAGTAATAGTTTATTAAGACAAGGACAGTGTAGGGTGCAGTTGCAACTGTAGTCGAGACAGAGCATGAATGCAGAATCCATACGCTACAATACTTATACAATGGCCATGTGCGTAGGGTGTTTGCCTTGCATTTGTAGGTGATGCAAAATAGGCTGATTGCACTCAATAGGTTGCAAAGTTGGAAAGTTGGTCCAATTGATATAAATGCCTCAAACTTTACTGGGATTTGCTATTAATTTTTTGCGGTCGAGAGAAAATTGAGCGTTTGCTGTCGTTTGAGTTTGCAGTTGATAATGGGGAAGGTGGGCGTAGAACAGAACAAGGATTTTTGCAGTGGCTTTACATGTAAGTTCACTGTGAAAAGGTCAGCCCCAGGAAAAATGTCAAAATTTACAGTTTGTAATGTTACAGAAGTAAGGTACAGTGAAATGTACTTTTAGCTACTGTTCTGTCAGTCTGTAACAAAACTATTTAGTGCCAATTCTAAAAGTGCTGGTGTTTCCTTTACTGTTACAGTAGCATTATGTGGCAATAGTGTTATCGCAAACTCAAACCCACTGTAAACATTCCATTTTCTGATTACAGTGAAATTAAATCACTGTTATTTAACTCGAATGCATTTACAGTTACTGTAGTACAAAGGCAATGACCTTGGCAAGGTGCTGAAATGGGATTCCCTAACACCTGTCTTTTGGGGCCAAGGTCAACTTGATAAAAACAAAAGCAAACATGATGACAAAATGGCTTCCTTAGTTTAACAGAAGGCTATGGTGAAGATTGAGAACATTATGATCAGAGAATATTCTGAAGTTTCTCAGTTTGTTTGTTTGTTTATTTGTTTATCTATTTTGATCTCCAGTAGATTTCACAAATGCAAAATCTATTCTTCCTGGAGTCCATTTAAAATTACAGTAACTGTTGTTACCCCACCACCCCACCCAACACACGCACAGTCATATATAGGGCATTATTGCATTGAAAGTGACCTTCAAGTTGATATTTACATTTCAGAAATACGTTGATTCTTACATTTCAGAAATACCTTGACTCTTACATTTCAGAAATACCTTTTCCCTCAAGTAAGCTTTTAGCAATCTAAACCCAAACCTCCAAAACAATGTATTTGCTTGGGGCAAGACCTATATATGAGTAATGCTCAGTCAGACAGCTATGAAAAAAAGTTTCCACTTGACTGACACGTTTCCTCCGCTTACATTTCAGAAATACCTTTTTCCTCAAGTAAGCTTTTAGCAATCTAAACCCAAACCTCTAGAACAACAAATTTGCTTGGGGCAAGACCTTTATGTGAGCAATGCTCAGTGAGACATCAAAAGATAAGTTCCGCTTGACTGACACTTTTCCTCTGCCTGCAGGGAGTAAAGACTTGCACCACATGCTGCAGGAGACGGACATCAACGCAGTGGCGGGGGTTCTTAAGCTGTACTTCAGGGAGCTGCCTGAACCACTCTTCACCAATGAGCTGTACCACAGCTTCGCTGATAGTCTTGGTAAGTTGATGACTTTGCTCAGAATATGCAGACTGGTTAGAGAATGTAAAGAGCGCACACTTTGTGGCAATTATGGCAAGTGATGAAAAAAAAGAAGACAAAAAAAAGAAGACAAAAGATATGTATCTGCTCAGCACATTACACTATGTTGCAAAAGAGAGACATGTTTTGAAAAGAAATATTCACTAGAAAGGCAACATTTGCAAGTAAATGCATAATGCTTATCTTCACATGGTCTAGCCAAACAAACTACTGCTTTCAAATTGTTAATTCTTACTGAAGCGCATTCATATATATGGGGACCAGCCCCTCTGGCTCTGTCCTGCCACTTGCTACATAATGTGATAGAACACCACAAGCAGTCAGTGACTTTATTTGTTAGGAAAAGAAGAAACAGAGCAAAAACAATATATTTCCCTTCCTTTGTAAAGATAATTATGATTCACAATTGGGGGTGGTTCAACTTTTGAATCTGACATCTTATTCTTTACCTTTCTTTGATACCCTCTCTTAAACTGAGCTCACTTTTTTATTTAGTATATTTATTGGAGGAAGATGATAACAGAGTATGCTGTCTGGTATAGAGTTTGTAGTGTAGAGGGTAGTGTTCAGTTGTTTCACAATTATAATAACTGCATTTACTTGTAGGATAACTTTAACATCTTGTTGTCCTGCAGCCCTGGCGGACCCTGATGCTAAGGAGAGAAGCATGCTGTCCCTGTTCCATGAGTTACCTGAAGTTAACCATGCCACTGCCTTACACATGATGAGGCACCTCAGGAGGTAAGGCACTCTTTTAGCAGGTGTTTTACACTGGGAAATTGTGCCAACTTTGCAAATTTGTGCCAATTTCTATTTCTGTATGAAGCCTAGATTATCCAGACCAAATGGTTGTGACTGGAATGTCACATTCTACATTTCGATACAAGATGAATTCATTGGAAATTGCAGTGTTGAGCTGAATTAAACATCATTCTACAATGATAAAAAATGCACAAAAACTTTCAGTCCGACTGTGATAAATGCACCAGTTTACCAATTTCGGTACTCTTATTTTACAATCTAGTCATAAACGTAGCCCTGGTGCTCAACCCATGATTATGTAATTGTAGCATATGGGATATCAGTTTTCCAATGATTTTCAATAAAATTCAATGTGCTGAACACATGAGTGCTCATATCACAGCAAAAAGGGGACTTCATACAGATCTCTTGTTTGGTAATGAAACATCAAAAATGACAATCAAGGATAAAAACTTATGTAAGCCAATATCATAAAAACAATTTTAACTTCTTCTCTCCAGAGTTGCAGAAAAAGAAGAGGTGAACAAGATGAACGTCAACAACCTGTCCACAGTGTTCGGTCCCACGCTGCTGAGACCTTCGGAGACAAACTCTCCCTCCGAGATGTCGAGTGCGGCGTTCGTCGGTGACGTCCTGACACAAGTAGGGGTGCTACAATACCTGCTGATGTTACCCTTATCAGAGGACAGGAGGCAGGCATTGTCGTCCTCCGGAAGTGTGGATACGCCAATGTAACGACATTTTCTATCATGCTATAATTATTGTAGAAGGTAAAGGTATAATTCTTGTAGCCTTTTATAAGGCCTTAGGGGCAGCCTCAGCGAAGACTGATATGCGGCGAGAATGAGTGAGTGAGTGAGGCAGGCATTGTCGTCCTCCAGAAGCGCGGATACGCCAATGTAACGACAATTGCTATCGTGCTATAATTATTGTAGAAGGTAAAGGTATTCTTGTAGCCTTTTATAAGGCCTTAGGGGCAATGGGTATTGGAAGGCAGAGCCCACCCATCTCTCTCCTTCCACTACCTTTTACTTGCTCAACTGAAGCCAGGTGCCCATTTTTAAAGTGAAGTGAGGAAAGTCATGTAAAGTGCCTTTCCTAAGGACTCAACATCTAGCCTGGAATGCTAGGAATCAAACCGTGACCTCTTTTTCTTGTTTCCACTAGCATAGTCACTGGATGCTACTGCTATAGTTGTAAAGTTAAAGGAAAAAGTGACCACTGCTTTCTTAGGTAAGATAAGGGTGTATACTTGTTCCTATGTTGCCTTAATACTTTCAGATATGTACTAGTGTTAGTAGAAGGCTGCAATAGCTTACACACAAACAAGAGCATTTTCAATATTAGATTGTAAATAGTTGTTTTGCCTTACTCCTGATGCCTTGTTGCCATACTCCTTATGCCTTGTTAGAAGAATTCTAGGCATGCAGTTTAATTTGCTTTGGCCCCAGAGAACACAAGAAACAGAAATTTGTGTGTATTCCCTAATCCTGACAGGGTATCTCGGTAAAAGTGGTCTCAAACCAGTTTAGTTAGTTCACTACATTATTCCACTGGTCATACTAGAGAAGACAGTTGCTCTGTACAGTATTTACTGGTTTATTGGACCAGGGGAATTCCCCTAGCTCTTTTTGACAAGCGTTATGAACAGCATAACGTCCCGTTCTAAGGACTGTGGCACTTTGCATTGACATGAATGTCAAGTGCTGAAATCAGATGCTTTTAATTTTACTGATGTAGAGAAATAGTTAGCAGTCCATGTTTATAGGTCCTAGGACATTATGATACATTTCATGTACCTTAGTGCAATTTATGTACTAGTTGCTATGCCTATAGTTAATAATGTTGGTTTTGATGTTCCACCGAAGATTACATTTTGTATTAACTGTGCAAGACTGTATGGACTAAGGTCCCCTTTAAATCAAAGTTATGGTGGTACCAAGAATATATCTGTTTAACATTATTGGTACAGAGACCAAGATTAGTTCGATTTTTGTTTGATCCAAGGTATATCTTTAATTGTTTGATCCAAAGGCCTGTTAACTATTGTGCGTATATTTATGTCTGTATTGACATTTTTGTATTTAGTAAAGTTTGTGGGGAAGCAGTTATTTTTGCTTGACGCACCGTTTTTTAGCCACTGGTTATCAAACCGGAAACTAACTACTTCTTGGGATTCAAACTTTACCTAAGCCAAAATAAGGTTGATACTGCAGACTGAATATATGCACAAGTTTGATCAGGACCTAAGTAATGACTGTCATATATAGATAACATGGATTCTGGCTGCTATTATTTTTTTGGCACAGATATTGGAAATGGCAAGCCTTTCAGTCAGTATGCATGTAAAAAGGTATCTCTTGTAATGAGGTATCTGTTAGCTAAATCGTGTGGCAATTAAGCTCTTATAGCTACTAATGAAATTAATAAATCCAAGGAAAGATATCATCCTTGAACCTTTTTACTGTTGTGTATATAACTTAAATCAGTGTTCTGTATTTTCATTCCACCAATTTCTTGTAAGCATTTAGGTTCTGAGCATATGAAGTTTTGTACTGGATGTATTGTGTGTCATAGAGAAAGTTCATCCTAGTATTTTTGGATATACTTATTACATGAATCCTCTAACATTAACATGTTTTAGTTTGTTTGCTTTTGTTTTTCTTTTCTAAACTTTTCTTTTTGATTTTGGAAATCATGATCGTTTGTGTTACTGATGTGTGATATCGCAATAGAGTCTACTCTTGCAACACAAAAACCACTATAAGTTTGCCTTTAATAAATTGGTTTTAGTTATCTTACTATAACCACTCACTATGTGGAGTGACTTCATTGTGATAAAGTGCTACTACTGTGAACCATTCCTTTTGGCTGCTAAATTGTATGTATTGCACCATTCCCCATTTTATGCTGTTGCCTATATATTACCAATATGTATTTTGAATGAACTATTATAAGTAGTTCATTGTGTAAGTAGAATTGACACAGATGTGTTTCGAAAGTGGTTTATGACTTATCTTTTAAAGAATGACGACCACTTTTAAAAAATAATGACCACTTTCAAAGCTGTTTCATGTAGAATCAAACAGAATAGAAGTGCATGACTGATTTTTTGGTTTCCGAGAATTTTTGGATTGCCCTTTTGTGACAATCATGAAATAACTAAACTCTATAATAATTATATTAGGGAGCAAATATCATAAACTGGCTCTGCTATACATAGTAATGAATTTATGGGACCATATTTTGCTGAAAAGTTTTACTATTCTTAATTGCAGTTCATTCTGTGCATTTTATGCTTACTCAACTAGTTACCTTTTATTGAATGTAGATTTATGCTTTTCTGGTATGAAATTTTGTTGTTGTTCTCGTTAAATAATGTTGACAATATTTGTATATGTAGCCCAGTACAGAGGCATAGTATTACTACAGTCTTAATAAGTTTCTAATACACTACAGAAGTGGTAAATATTGTACAAGCTGTTGGAATTCTGAACACTAAGAAAGCAGGAATAGGCAATGTCGTTAACACTTGTGAACTGCATGTAAGATTATGATGTTGTTTGCAATTAGGGAAATTTCCTCTCAAAGACTTTGGTTTTTCTTGCTACCTTTGTTCTAGAAGTTAAGATTATGTTGGATATTTAAATTTCTTAGACTATTCTTCGATGAGCTAGGTCTGTGCAACTTTTACAGTAATCAGCTATGGGTGAATTATATTTTTCCCAGCCAGACGGTTTCAACAAGTCTTTCTTTTCTTGCCTCCAGTGAAAACTGAGATATTGAAATTAATGTGTGTGTGTCTGTGTGTGTGCGCGCACGCTTTTTAGATCCTAAAGAGTAGAATGACACTCATCGCACGAACTTGACTGGAAAGCAATAAGAAAGTAACTTTAAGTTAACACACACACTTTAAGTTACGTTAACACACACCTATGAATTTGAATCCACTACACACATTTTTAAGAGGTTCTTTTAATGAAGTGAAGAATGAATCGTGTAACGTTACACAGCATGCGTTTGAAATGTGTGGTAACGAGAGGTGTCGATATGACAACCTTCCAGTCCTTGACATCTGTCAGTCATCCAACTGATATCACAGCAGTTCCTCCTACTGAAATATCGACTTTCTGAAACGATAAATAGAAGGATAACTACTAACGTTACCTACATACAGTAAGGTCTACAATGTGTACACTTATGACGTATGGATGAAATGCACCCGAGTTTGTTTGACTGAGCACGTAGTCACAAATGTCTAATTCAATTTCTACCGCCATCCAATCAAAATCCATCATTCAAAATCATCAGTGTTTCAATAGTGATTTGAGAAGCATCTTAGCCGTTTGTCGTAGACTGCTTTAGCAATATAGGTTACTTTGAACGCATAAGGGGCCTCTTCAATACCCGTAGATATGTATTTTTGTTTCGTACATGTTTCACTATGCTAGATACTTTCCCGATCACTTTAGGCCCACTGTCGTGCTAGCTAGGTAGGAAAGGTCTTGGGTGTGTTCGTTCTATCGTTGCCGTCCGTTGTTGATTGTCATTCCAAGTTATCGTCGTCACCGATCCCGTCGTACGACCGACGCCCGAAACGGAAGGACGGCATGTTCCCGACTCCGCCCCGACCGAACCTCAGGGCGGGCTGGTTGCCGCTTCGGAAGAAGTTGGCCAGGCTTCCTGTAGTAAAGAAATAAGAAAAAAAGAATTGTAAGGAAAATGGGTGTCCCTGTAGCTCAATTGATGGCAGTGTCACAGTTGAGCTCCTGTTATCAATCATTTGGTGACTGGGAGACCCCGATTCAATTCTGGGAAGGGCATCTTGGTTGGGGCGCCTCCAATCTTTCGGAAGGGACGTATTAACTGGTAGGCCCTTGTTCGAGGAGATGCCTCGAGAACGTTATAGACTAGCAAACCCTAGGAGTGTGGCGAACAATGACGGCCCGCCTCAGTATTAACCAAAACTGATATGCGGCGAAGAAGAAGAAACCCTTTCTGAAAATCTGAAAAAAAAATGCCCTGCTGCTGATACAGCAAGGAAACATGTTGCGCTATGTGGCATAACGCACTGCAACGGTTCGAACGAACGAACTTTCACATCTCCAACAGAGCCTTAAAAAGGACGGGGGGCGGTACAGGCTTCCTGGCACCTTTAACCCCCTAAGTTACGCTAACGGAAAGTCACGTGTCAGGAGTTAGTGGGTCAGTATACCTGAAGAAGGCATGGTGTTCGTCCGTGAACAGTTTAGGTTGGTAAATCACCGAATAGCAAAGTTCTTTGCACACAAATTGTACATGTAAATTTCGTCATGTTTGGGACAGCATTCCTCACACTGCAGCAGCGACACCTAGCTGCAGTGCTAGGTAGGACAGTGACGTGACACACGGCCATCAAAAGTCGGCTGATGATTAAAAAGTACTAGCTATGAGTAAAGAATTTTGTTATCTGGCCTCTAAAGATTCAGTCGGTTGAAAAAAAAATCTTACTTACGTTGGGTCCAAAGTTTTCAGTTGAATAAATGAAAGACGCATTACCTGTGACGCTTGACAATTTTGATAATTCCCAAATGGTCATTGTTTCTGCCACGGCTCAATGTTTCTGGACAAATGGCCTCCGATACAATTATCTCTCCATTTCACAATACCATAAGCACTCCACTGTGGGTAATTTGAGTCAGATGGGAGTGTTTGACTGAACTGAGTTTCCATCATTCAATTTTCAAGTCTATAACGGCTAGAATAAAGACCAATTATCTTCCCACTATATACAACCCCAATCGATGGAAAGGTGCCGTATTCTCCTAGTTAAAATGACATATTGTGGCAATTTCAAGAAAGGTTAATGTATATTCGATCGGAAGGGTTAACCTAAGTTTATGCTTTATAGCTTCTCTTGATATCAGCCCCAATTGATAGTTTCCACAAGGCCGTGCCGGACTTTTCTCTTTCTTCAGAATCTGATACAACGTAGAAATTTGTTACCCCCGGAAAGGAGGTACATCTGAGACAGAGGTATTGTTTCTGTTTGTGTGTTGGCACCTATAACTCAAGATCCTTTGGATGGATTAGTATGAGTTTTACCATGTGGGTAGCTACTGAAGTCCCATGGAAATATGGCAATTTTGGGCCCCCTGGCGGTATTTTCATGTGCTGCAGCATGACGTGCCAAGACCCCATCCCTAAAAGTAGTGTGGTATCTGCCATGGCCATTTTTAGGGGGCGACCGGAAGGGGTACTACAGAGTAGGCTCTCATACGGCATATAGCCCATTGATACAATCAAATCGACTTACCTGCCCTCTCTTCCAAGTTCCTGAACGGCACGTCTGCGCTGGCGCCCCTGGCGGAAAGCTGCATCATTGCAACCACGCACACCACAGCGAGTATAACAGCGGTCTTCATATCTCTGCCTGAAACTAACGAAGAACAAACCATAAATCATTAGTAATCTTAGCAGACTTAACCTAACCGATTGTTGTACTTCATTAGGCCTTGTTGATTTGAATCAATTTTCGTCAGTTTCCAAAGAAAGTTTTCAACCATACAGTAAATCGTCCAAATTGACCAAGCAGTTGCAAAATGAGTGTGCATTTGCCTTGAATTGCCAAGAATATCGGAAAACTGCTACTTATGTTGAAGAATGCTAAAACGGACTCTGAGTCAAAGATTGAAAGAAGATGTGAAAGAACAAAAGTGAAGAATCTATTGTTCGGTATACCATGTCTATTTGTTCAACCTTCCTGTCCACTTAACGCTAGTTCACCTTTATCCGTTGGGAAACCTATATCCGTTGCTTTTAAAAAACATGGTATTTGGGGATAACACGTTGGACGGACGTTTGTTTCAAATTGCAATATTTTCAGTATATTGCAATTCAAAACTACCACCCAACGGCTTGATGTGCCTAGATACCCAGTTCTGAAAAACAACGGATATAGGTTACCCCACGGATAAAGGTGAACTAGAGGTAGATGTTATGATCAAGGCAACCATCTCTGACCAACTTTTTTCATTCGCACACTCGCATCAGTTTTGGGATTCTCAGAGAATGTCATCCATATAATCATATCAAAATGGCCTTATTAGTTCAATATAAAAGATCATAAAAGCGTACTGACGTGGATACGTAAAGCCCCACATAAACAATGGCGCCAAAATGCATACGCCAAAAAGTGTCTGCACGCCTGCATCAATTAATACAGTAGTTATTCAGTACAGTTTACATACTGCTGTTTATGGCGTTGTTATATGGGACATGGAAATGCAGTCAAAAGACTTTGTCGGAACTCCAGAGAAGGATATTTTGTCCACGACCATTGGTGAAGTAATAATTCACACATTATGTTCTTTTGGTCAGTGGAAGCTGTCAGATACGCTGTAAAAATATTTAGGCATCAAAGACGTAGATAAACACTTCTCGTGCGTGGGACTTTCCAAAAAAATTACTACCATCATATTTCTGGTGGTACGTTTTTATTTGAGGCGTTTGCTTTACGCCTTTATTGAGGGACTGTGAAATTCGCAGTGACGCGGTTTTGTCGGGACTCCTTTACATGAAAAATACAACATGTATCATCGCCATGTTTATGGAGTATCTTTTGTCTGGTTTTGACGTTTTGACGTGACCCTCACCTTTTCCAGAGTTGCCGGTGCCGAAAGTTCCAAGTGGAAAACTTGATGAACTTTGTGAAAAATGCCTGTAAATGTTCTTCGAGATACGAAGTACCAGTCTACGCTACTTCATAGAACATACAGTAGTCTACAGCTAGTGGAATTTGCCAACCCTTGATTTCACAATTAGAATATCCTGCGTAGGTATTATGATATAAAGGTACGACTGTAAAGACAACAAAACATATAAAATCAAAGCGTGAAAAGTTAGTTTTCTTTATCTATGAAGTTCGTGCAGCCAGCACGCCCGGATGATGATGATGATGATGATGAAGTTCTTTGAGCGATATATCTGTATATATCTGTATCTGTATCTGTATCTGTATCTGAATAGTCTGAATCTGAATCTGTTATTTGTATCAGTCCCCTTCTGTAATACTCGTATATCCGCCCAAAGTGGATTCTAAGTGGATTACTATCCAAGTGGATAACTATTCTAACAGCAGTTTGACCGCATTCTAGAATACAGTACGAATTCACAGGAATAGAAAAGGCTTTCCATTCTGACGGTATTTTAAATATTGGCTCATTCCTTCTCGTGGATATAAGGGGACACAAGGTCCATTTGGAATTCCCACTCGGAATGGCCCCGACTGTGGCACGAATTTTGCAAATACTTCATTCCGGCTGGTTCTGCTTGATTCCTGCTAATTCGGTTTCAGTGTGAAGGCCATATAACCCTTGCATATCTAACTGCATGTTCTGCTTAAAGCTATCTAATGATGATACCTCAACTGTATACGTACTTGTTGAAAACGATCGCAGGGAAGTTCCCACCCTAGTGTTATAACCTAGTCCATTTAACGACCTCTGCTATGCATATCTACGAGTATAGGCAGTGTGGAACCTCCGTCAATAACTCTCACTGTAAGAGAGATCGCGACCGCGAATGAAAGTAAACATCCGACCGAATGAAAATGTCTTTTCTGTTAGTCTCTTGTAGTCAAAACATCATCATGATCTTGAACTTTGCCGTTGCAAAAAGGCCACAAAGATTCAAAGCACTCAAATCCTTGTGACTGGACTAAAGCTAAATCATATCAACAATATACGAATTGAACACTAGAAGCTATTTGAACTGAACAATCTTCGTCGTCTTGGCGCTCCTTTTTCATTGGAAAAGACGATTTACACGACTTTCTTCACTATGACTTCAGGTGTAGCTTCGGTTAGGGACGTCCCTCGAGCTCGAATTGAATTGGGGTTCCGTGTTTGAGGAGATAGAGCCACACCTCGAAAAGAGTACGGGTCCTTCCCGGCCTTCGTAACCCCTGCTTCTCCTATTGGGTCAGTTACTCTTACTGACCAGTTGAGCTGGTCTCATGATGTTTCTTACCGAAGGAAAAGAGATGCTGTTACAGTCATATGTTACCCGTGACCTTGAGGTGACCTTTGGAACACACCTTGAGGTGACCTTATTACGTGGTGATCATTAAGTAAAAGAAATATGGCTAAAACGATAAGATATGACCATAAACTCGAGTATTCCGCCTACTAATCGCCCATGTCGAGGAAACAAGATCCGACAAAACGGTTTAACTTGACATGATTTACACTTTCTTCTCAAAAACGTTTCGTCCATCGCGCACCTAATGTGAAAGATTTGTCCATCTACTACAAATAGAGTAATCATTTATGAGTTGGATGAAGTATCAAAGTCATTGGTCGATAGGATGTGCTAGAGAAGAACACAATAAAAAAAATCCAGGCTTTGAATGGTTGGAACCGTTCCAATGACACGGCATTCAATTTTTGCCTGATTAAACCTCAGAGGGCGTATTTATTATTCAGGAGCCGTCGGAAACAACTTATCGTCCTATAGCAGAGGGACGCCCATTCACGAGGAGAACTGATTGTGACTGTCCACTGGAATTACTTTGGTTGTCCTCTGACACTGTCCAATCCACGGGATGGGTGTGTGGTCGGTTGTGGTCGGTTTTAGAGGATGTTGGGTACAAGAGAACGTAAAATATTGAGCCCTTGGACTGTCTATCGTTTGAAAGCCCAGCGCGTCTTGCAAGCCAACAAATCAAATTTTACGAAGGTAGTGGAGTTCATGGTAACGTTTTGTAGTTACAAGGCTGTTGGGTAAAACAGAGCTTAGTGATTGAGCCTTTGGACTGTCTATCGTTTGAAAGTAAAGCGCGTCTTGCAAGGGAACAAAGAAAGCTCTTAAAACCGTTAACATTTACTAAGGTTACCGTAGTAGAGTTCATGGTAAAGAAGAAGAAGAAGAGAGTCCATAGTAAAGTTGTGTAATATAATCTATAACACCAACACAACTGATTTCTGTGCCTAAGATGTTTCAAACGAAGTTCTTTCTGGTGAATTCTTCGTCTTCTTCTTTTTCTTCCCACTTCTTCGGTCAATGGAAGCAACCATGCAATACTGCTCCAACTTGTAGCTTCGCATCATTGCACACGCCGTGTAATTGCACGAAATAGGCTGGCAAATTGGGTGTGCAATTATAAAACGGCTTCTACTCTATTTCCGGCCGGGCCCCGGGTAGGAAATGCGACATTTTATTTCATTTCCTTTATTTCATTTATTTATTCATTCACATATATTTTGAGAGTATGAGGCAGAAAGCACAAATTGCTTATATTAAGCCTTCTACTCAAGAAACATACGCATAAAACAAGAGTAGTAAACCACATTACATACATAAGTAACAAAATGGATAACAGAAAAGTAAATTTAAACGAGACAAGTTGGTGCTGAATCAATTAGGAGAACCTGCCTGTACAATGGATATAGGTAATGACAAGATCAAAGATGCTACAGTTCTGTTGATGTGAGAGATTATTTTATTTAACCAGATTTGCACTCTCAGGACTAAAGCCCTGTTTTTCAGGAGAACCTGGGTACACCAAACGTATGCCATACTGGGTATGTTGTGATAAAATTGTTATGACTTTGTTATGACAAAACAAACTTTGTGAAAGGCGCCGAACATGAGCTTATGTTGTAAATGTGACGTAGTTATAATGATGTAATTTCACGAGCTGGTGATTACATCGAAATCTCGTGTCAGGGAGGTCAAATTATGTTATCAATTTCTGAAAACGCCACACTTTTATCAAATTATGTTATCAATTACTGAAAACGCGACACACTTACATTGTAAAGAACCAATCACCGACAGTTGTTAACGAAAAATGACTGGTGCACACTAATTGGAGTTTATTTTTGGTCTCTGGAATAAATGATTTGATCAATCTATTATGCCACTGAATTACTGTCATATTGGGTCATATTCTGTGACGAAAGAGATCACGCGAAAGTAGCAAAGGTGGCCATTGCAAGGACGTAGAGTTTAGTGATAATGAGCTAGAACCTTGAAGTATTTAGTTCGATTCCCAGACAGGTTCTTAAATTGTGCCCTTGAGAAAGGCACTTTACAATAACTTACTCACTCTACTCTTGGTGTAAATGAGTACCTAGCTTCGGTTAGGGACGTCCCTCGAATAGGTCGTTAAAGCTAAGGGCACAACCCGCCGTACGTGCAATTTGTCCGCATGTTTTTTTGGGAGGCCACGTCCGCCACGTATTTCTGAAAACGTTCAGGCTGTACAGGGCAGGTGCATCGCCCGTACTGGCACGTATGCGGAGGGCGAATCTGCAGCACGATGGCACACAAAGTTTTGCCTCCACAAGTTCTACGACGTGTCTACGTGCTCCCAAATCCGTCGGATTCCCTACGAGTACTTTCGAAGGCGGTACTTACCACTTACGGATCCCAAAAGATTGCCCACGTTTTTGCACATAGACAGCACGTATTTGCACGTACGGTGGGTTGTGCCCTTAGCTTTAGTGGAGGTCCGTGTTTGAGGAGAGCCACATCTCTGTATCTGTATCTGTATCTGTATCTGTATCTATATAGCCGGTATAACCGCCGTTCGGCGTAACACACCAGCTTCGCAGGCACGCGGTGCGGCAGCAGCTGGTTATATTACACCGAACGACTCATTACACCTACCTTTTGCACATCTATCTGCAAGCGTTCTTTAAAACTACCCAGAGAAGATGCCCCTACTGTACTTGGTGATAACAAATTCCACTCTACGATAGTTCTGGGAAAGTACGAATTTTTGAACACATCAATCCTAGGTTGGTAACTCTGGTATTTGAATGCATGACTGTTTCTTGTTCTTTTTTGAGCTGGTATTAGATACTTATCAGTTGGTACGTACACCAGTTTATTGGTCATTTTGTACATCATGGAAAATCTGGACATTTTCCTTCTATCTTCAAGTGACATCCACTGCAAATTTGTTTTCATGTTGGTAACACTAGAATCCCTGTTATAGTTGTTTGTGCAGAATCGGGCAGCTTGGTTCTGTACCCTTTCAAGTTTATCTTTGTCTTTCTTTGTATACGGGTCCCATACTGTAGCGGCATACTCAAGGTTAGGTCTTACTAGTGACGTGTATGCAAGTGATTTTACCCTGGTTGGACATGCCCACAGGTTGCGTTTGATTACTCCCAATGTCTGTTTAGCCTTGGTTGTTATTTTGTTAACATGGACACCCCACTTCAGCCCAGTTAAAGAAACCACGACACTTAGCAAGAAAGCAGGGGTCCATCCCGGTGTGATTGGAGCCCATCCCTCTCCTCCCACCGCCTTTTACCTCCCCAGCTGAAGTCAGGTACCCATTTTTACATACAGCTGAGTGAAGTATTTAAGAAAGGTCGTGTAAAGTGCCTTTCCCAAAGGCACAACGTCGGGGGTACGGCGAGTATCGAACTCGGGACCTCTAACGTTAGATTCCTAAACGAACGATCTACCAGTTGCACTACACTCGACGCCACAAACCAACTTTTTTTTTCTATTTTGCTTTTGGACAGACGAGGACAATGTGGCACTGCACTCAAGTTTTAGTCACTTATATTAACAGTGCCACATACATGGTACAGACAGAAGGTACCCATTTTTACACCTGGGTGAAGTGATGAAGGTCGTGTAAAGTGCCTTTCCCAAGGGCACAACGTCGGGGCGGGGCACGGCGGGGATCGAACTCAGAACCTCTAGGTTCCGAGCCGAACGCTCTACCAGTTACGCCACGCCCGACGCCACAAACCAACTTGCTCACACTTTGCACGTCAATACAACCCTTCACAGTTGCTGTGAGCTCAGGTGTTGTAATTTGACACTATTAGTCAGGGTTAAGATCACGGTTACCCTCTTGGCATCGGCTGCACCTATCTGTCATTTGGTCTTCCGAAGGGACACATGAATTATCATATATCATGATTACCATGAAATCATATTGGCACATCGCCTTGGTAAGGTTAATAGCACGGTTAGAACTAGTGGAAGGCAGCCAAGTGCATCATGACATCGATGAATATGATATATCTTTTGATTATGGGGAACTATGTATTCTAAGATGAGACTGGAAAGAAACACATAGCTGTTCTTGAAATATCAAATGGGAAAGTCTTACGGACCTAATACTTGTTTGTTCTTTCGGACTGCCTTGTAGTTCCTAGTGGCACATCGGACACTGTATCCTTGCCGTTTCAGTAGCAGGGTATATTTTACAGGAAGGGAGTACTAGCCCTTCCCCTTTAACTTGCTTGAGGCACTCGGGACCACCATTCTACAACCCCTTTCGAAAGACGGGTGCAGCCCCAACCGATATGCCCTCCCCAGGATTGAACCGGGATCTTCCAGTTACGATCTACTACTAGTAATTGGACCCCCCCCCCCCTTTACGCCTTCTTCTTCTTCTTCTTCTTCTTATGATACTAGACAAAACCCCGCGTGGGGCATAATGTCCAGGACTTACTTATGATCAGAGGCCTTACCCAAGTGTGGCCGGTGGTGGTGGTGCAAGCCGTCAACAAAATAGAAAAAAGTGGTGCATAAATAAACGAATAACGTGATACTGTACATTGCCACACTAGGTATAGGCTCCTACCCTTTCATCTGGGTGAAGCCGGGGTAACCATAGTACTTGGCTACCCCAGCTTTGAAGCTATCTGTAGTCTTAGCTTCTATAAGGTGTTGCGGTAGTGCATTCCATTCGATAACTGCTTTTGGAAACTAACTGGAACCAGGAGTTGCACTGTCAGGCTGTGCTACCAGTTGAGCCATCATGAGGGGCATCCAAACAGCATATCTTACGACTCTGTAAAACAACTACATGTAGATGAAATCTCAGATTGTGCTACTGAAACTGACAAGAAGCGTTTCGCTGTTCTTGACAGTTACTGTATCTTTCTTTGGTGCTGACTTGTTTTCACACTGAAAATGCAGTATCTTGCATTGGTGCTGACTTGTTTTCACACTGAAAATGCAGTATCTTTCCTTGGTGCTGACTTGTTTTCACACTGGAAATGCAGTATCTTTCCTTGGTGCTGACTTGTATACAACTGTGAGGCTGCTACCAGTTGAGCTATAAGGACGTCCCTGTCACATATCTTACGATTCTGTAAAACTACTAGAAGAAATCTCAGATAGTGCTTCTGAAACTGACAAGAAGCTTTTCGCTGTTCTTGACATGTTAGATGGAGAAGTCGTACGGGCCTCGCTCTACATAATATCACTGCTGTCTATTTCTGCCGTTGACATTTGAAATGACATTTGAGACGGCCCACGTGTAGGGATTTTCCCTTCCAAATGGGACCACTGTCTAAGGAAATATAAGCCTAAAATTGCGTTTGGGACATTTTTTCCTAACTTATTCCTCCTCAGTTCACATTAATCCTTCAAACTTAAGCCATCCCCCGGGCCGAGGGGTATCATCGGACAAAATCTATCTCAAGAAGGAGACGTTGATAAACAAGAAGCGTCTTGGCCCGCGGTGACAAGACATCAAACATTCTTTAAGACGTGGGAGGAGATATCTTTCAAGATCAGTCTTCAGTTTTGTAACGTAGCCACTTAAATCATGCTACATCTCATACACACTGTACGTATAGTCGATTTTTATGGTCGCTGTTTGTCGCGAGCCGGCTGACTTGTCTAGTGTTGTAATCCCTACACTCAAAACTGGTGACGCTCAAGCTGTTTTTCAGTCATTTATTTTTACAGCGCTTTACGTAGGTTGTTATATTTGTAACATAAACCGTGTGTCTTCATCTGGTTTAGAGTACTTCCTCCAATTAACCGACATGATTCTAAATCAACTTTTTATGGGCGGAAATACTTACTGTCTTGCGCCTTGGGAAAAACGTTTCTACGTGACACAACGTTGAACTGTTCTTCAAGCAAAGGTTGACTGGCGGACGGAAAGAAAACCTGACAAAATAGAAAGCCCTTAGCTATAAAAACGCCGGGGTGTCTGTGTGGCGCAACAGCTAGAGTGTTGGAATCAGAATCAGAAGGTCCTGAGTTCGATACTCGCCATGCCCCTGCCCCCATGACGGTCGAGTGTCGCCCACCGAGTCTCTGTCTAATTTATTTGTCGGTGCTGCCAGTGTGTCAACATCTGCACACTTGCCACTAAGACCCGTGAATTTTTCTTTAATGAAAACGCTCCAAGCTAGCTGTGACTTGGGATGTTAATGGCCTTTGTTCAAGCCGACTGAGGGCAGATTCCCAGTCGCAGTTGACTCCCTTTGGCCGGCTGTACTCCTTAGTCAGCTTTGAATTTTGAAATTTACTATCTTATGCCACTGGTGAATCTGCCTAAAGATTAGCCTAACTCCTGCTTGGAGAGTGCTTTCACAACGGCCGTTTCCAACTGTATATCCAATGTTCACTTCGAACTTTACACACAGATCTCTTGTGAACGTGGTAACGTTAGTTAACCTTGATTCGTGGGGCAACCTAGGTTCGTTGTTTGAAAAAAAAAACCCTGGGTATTTAGCGATATTGTTATTGTTATTGGTATTGGGTGGGCCGACTACTCACTCTTTGGAGCCAGGGGCTGAATTGCGAGGAGCTTACAATAGGCGGGGCTAAATCGCAAGGGTCTGGAGCGAGCTGCCATTCGGCGCCACTCAGGTGACCTCAATACGACTGTCGCAAGTGTCTGGAGCTAGCTGCCATTCGGCGCCACTCAGGTGACCTCAATACGATAGTAATTTCCCCAGGTGCGGCCAAGGTACTGTAGGTTTTGAACCGCTCACACCGCACCATCGCACATGTGGCGGGTTCTTTAACGTGCCCGGGGTATGGCTCTCCCCAGACACGGGTCAACGACGTGGGTTTCAAATGTCAACATTTTCAAAATATTGCAATGTAAACTACCTTCCATCGACTCAACGATCCCCAAATGCCCTATTCTTATATACAGCGGATATGAATTACCCTATGGATAAAGGTGAACTAACGTTAGGTGATAATGGGTTCCAATCTATACCTTGAAGATTTGCTGTTGTTAATTTTTGTACGACTGGGAAAAATGATCCTTTTAAAAGATAAAATGAAGTTAAGACGGTACATCTATGCGGGTTCAGCTGTTGACACGAAATGCCTTAGAGACTCACGCTTGCCGTTTTGGCAGCGAGGATCAGTACCTTGTTAGTGAACCCAGTAGAATATTCAGGTACAGAGGTACAGAATGTACTCAATCAAGAATTACAAGCTGGTGTGTTACGCCGTAGGGCTGTTAAAGCGGCTATACAATAACCTCGAAGGTGTTGTTGTATGCCTTGAAGAATACACATACCTGAAATGTGATTTTTGTTGTTATTAGTGATTGGGTTTTCATCGATGGAAAAACTCTAAGAATGCAAAATTTCAAATCTTCTAAACTTTTGCGTAGAATTCCTAAACTGCTCCAGTCAAAATTCGGCAAGAGATGTCGATATAAAGAACACAACACTGTTGAGAAATAACTGACTAGATATAGATCAAGGTGGTTTGGGGCGAAATGGCTAAAAGAGGTACAATCTGTTTTGTGAAGGAGAATTTGAAAAGACACACATGTCCGTCAGGTGCTCAAGACATAGGGACTTAGAATATACAAAGATAGCCACTTAACCTGTCTTAAAGCCAATATGCGCACACATTTCAACACAGATATACGTATAACTGTTTCGATACGTAGACTGTACTCAACGGAATAGTTGGTCTCCGCTAGTGCTGATGTAACAGCAAAGGAAGCTGGCAAAGGAAGTCTTCTTCTCGCAATGTTTTAAACCAAACGGTTTAGAGAAACGGCCACCCATGCATTTTTGCCTCAAATTCTATCACTTACATCCTGAAAAATACGTTTCTAGTAAAGCAACGGACAAAAGCATACTACCTACCTGATGAGGATGATACACTATCTTCTTCGTCTTCTTCAGGTTCGTCTTGACTCGCTCGCTCCTGTTCAGTCGGAGAGGATGTCTGGAGTGACGGCCGAATCGGACGACTTTTTATCCCATCGCCACGCCCCCAGACCCGGTGACGTCATCGGCGTTGCCATGCGGTTACACGCGCTGTGCCCACCTGGGATTGGTCACAAAAAGCTTTGATCTTGCCGACAGGATACTAGTTATTTTTCTTAATTTGATGAAGAACAGTACGTCACCGAACGTTACGATACTAGAACGTGCCTTCGTCCCTCAAAAGAGTGTCACAGGGAATCTTAAACGTTGCTCAACTTTTTGGTAAAACTGTGTTGCCAATAGCACCATCACCAAAACGGCACAAGCTTATACTTCGGAATATCTTTCTTGACCTATCTTGCGCCAAGTATCAAAAATCAACATCTATTTTTCACTACAAATGTCTTTTTGATGCATTTGCAATCGTTGAACATTGTTTTTTGCCAGTGGCAACACTACGATTTCAAATACGCTTCTCATCCGAGCTTCATACGCAAAAGTGCCCCATGACAAGGGAAAATAGGCACCGTGAAATTCGCAAAGTTTTTGTGCAATTTACCGCTGTCCATTGAGATACCCACTTTAAGTGGAGCTCCATTCCCCATAGTGTTAAAGAAGAGTTGCGGTATGCAGAGATAAAGGACGAATTTTCTTACGTTTTGTGTATTTCGTTGTTTCTCAATTATACTTTTACGTATTACGTGACACTAGTGTGGAAAACTGGTATTACTAACAGAATTGGCAGCTACACTCATGGCTTCCATTGTGGTGCCACTTTTACAACTATCCAACTAGTTTCACTTCTACAACTACAGACCTGGGTACCTCGCAAGTGTCACTTCTACAAGTACAATTATTAGGCTACAATACAACAAATTTACTCGTTTTGGTAATTTTTCGTCATGTTGACAGTCTCCAAAGAAGAAAAAAAGTTCTTGTTTTTTTTCTGAAATCAGGCAAAAGTTAATGAAAGCGCACGGATGTCATCCATAAAGTCTACTTGCTGCGGCCTTACTGACATGCGTCCTTTGTGGGTCCTTTGGGGGATATAGAAGCATGGAAAATCCCCGTACGGTTTGAAAGAATGAAAGGCAGTTGTGTATTACTAAGAGGATTTCACACAATGCCTATAGAGTATGTTTTCCCATATCACCAAGGGTCCAAAGACTGTCTGCTTTGTTAAAGCTGTGTTATTGAGTCATTTTTTTAATGGTTCAAGTTCGGTCCACACGCCAAGACAGCAAAGCAAGTGATAATGTAAATGTGCACGTGTCTAAAATCGTCTTTCGGAAGGGACGAAACATGCGAGTTCCGTGTTTGTGAAAAGTAGCCTCTACCAGGCTCTACGGGTCGCTGGAAAAATAGTAAAAATGGGCCTATATGTAAGACAGAAAACACACCAGAGGAGTCAAATGGCAACTGTTTGCGATCTTGGTGACTCCCGATAGGTCGCAAACTGTACTTCTTGGCCATCTAACTCCTCTGGCGTGTTTTCTGTCTTATTTGGCCAATGTCTACTATTTGTCCAGCGACCTGTGGGGCCTGGTAGACGTTAGTTAAAAAGGGAAAGGCCCCTCCCTGTAAAAATCCCCTGGTACTGAAACAGCAAGGAAACTTGCGCATGCTGCTTTATAAGGTACTAGGCACTACAAAAACCTGGAGGAAGTTTGTGCCCTATACTCCTATGACGCTTCTTTATTCAACTCTTGCGTCATAAGCTTACAGACCACCACGTCCGGTTTGGGTAACTTTTAAATTTTTTAAAGGCCG
>NC_049989.1:14929266-15003539 GCF_000003815.2 Branchiostoma floridae | reverse complement strand
TTACACATTGTATAGCACGTCAGTCAGAGTCTATTTTGACTCTGACCCTAGGATATATGAGTTTTCTCACCTAGATGCGGTAGATGCAAAAGTTCGTTCGCTAGGATCCTTTTAGCGAAGAGTGGCAACAAGTTTCCACGGTGTTTCTTACAGGGAGGTGTTGCTAGCTTTTCTATATAACTTGCGAGGCGCCTTCTGGAACATGGGCCCCCCATTCTACGTCCAAAGCCCCAAAGGAGATGCCCTACTTAAGCCCCCTTCACACGAGAGCAAGAATGAGCCGGAATGCCGTCGGAATGAAAATTCTCTTCCTGGCAATCCGTAGTGTTTTCCAGAAATTCTTACTGCATTCCAGCTATTTGTGCCCGTTCTTTTGGCTGGCCCGAACGTTTTTGACATGTTTAAAACCGTCGAGGTGCATTCGAAGTGAAGAAATATCGAATGACATTCAAAGTGGATTCTAAGTGTATTGTAACCATTCTAGCTGCAGTATGACCGCATTCTACGACATTCCAACATTATTCAAAGCATTCTTATCTCATTTGATGGAGAACCGAAGCGGCACTGCCACTTCGAATCCTGCCCGAATGTGGCCAAAAGAATATCTGGAATGCAGTGAGAATTTCTAGAATACACTACGACTTCCCAGGAATAGAAAAGACTTTTCATTCTAACGGCATTTGGGCATATTCCTTCTCGTGTGAAGGGGATATAAGGTCCATTTGGAATTCCCACTGGAATGCCGCCCCGAATGTGGCACGAATTTTGCAAATTCTTCATTCCGTTTGGTTCTGCTTGATTCCTGATAATTTGGTTTCAGTGTGAAGGTCCTATAAGGATTGAACCAGGATCTCCAAGTTACCAACTAGTTAGAACCAGGAGTTCAACTGTGAGGCTGCTACCAGTTGAGCTACAGGGACATCTCTAGATCATGGAATACGGTAGGTTTTGCCACTTAAAACCCGTCTTGGGGAAAGCGAAGAATTGATGTACTTTTGGGTTCCGTTTCATGTTTGTTCTGGTTCAAGACCATCTCATCAACAACATCGTAACCTTGATGATATATTATAATTTTTGTAGTGAGCATAACGTTAACTCAAGAACCTCTGGATAGATTGCGATGATACTTGCTACGTGGGTAGGTTTTGGGATGACAAAGGTCAAGGTCAATTTTGGCCCCCCTGGTATGTGACTATGGTACTGTAGCAGAAATTCGTTTTTTAAAAATCTTTTGAACTGGATGTCCTATGGTCTTGATTTTTTCTTGAAGAGTGTTTACTGGAAAATGCAAATCGGTATTCCGGATGACACGTTCATTTGACCAGTTCCGCTAGGGAGTGGTCATTTGCAGCTAATAAGTTGCGGCGTGCTGAATGGTAAGTTTGAACCACGTTTGATCATTCCTTTGAACTGCAAGAGTTCGCCTGAAGACTGTTGATAGAAACTGGTTGTGTATGACTCGCGAGTACTACTTCGTGACAGAATTTTAAAAAACGTTGTACCCATCCCAGAAGTCACATATTGCTTTTCAAATGGAGGGCATATAACAGGGGCGGATCCAGGATTTTGCAAAGGGGGGCGCAGATGCTGTTGTAGCTCAGGTCGTGGCCGAAGGCCACGAATGCGGGCGCGGGGGGAGAGCACGAGAGGGGGGTTTCCCCCCCTCTCGTTGGGGGGGTTTGGGGGGCCTCCCCCGAGAACTTTTTAAAATAAAGAGGCTCTCTGGTTCATTTTAGAGCCATTTCTGTGCAAAAATGACCAACGAATCAACACTGACTTTTAGGGCTGAACATTTAATATAACGTTAATAAACGAACGAACACTGATTTTTATAGTTAGCAATCTCACATTCAACAACCATATTTTTGGCCTGGGGGAACGGCCATCGAAACATTTTTTGAGCCGGGGGGAGGGCCATTGGAAAAAAATTGCCTTAGGGGCCTTACAAATACAAGCAAAATGTGCCCCTGAAATGCAGGAAATGAAGTTTCATGTGGTCAAGATTTCAATTTTTCTTTGGACGTCCCTGGCGACGGCTCCATCAAAATTATTTTCCCCTGACAGAAATTTCATTACATTTAGCATAGTCTACCAGCAAAGTTTATCCCTCAAAGTGCAGAAAATCCTGTTTTAGAGGGTTCAAATTTCAACATTTTTCTCCAAACCTACCTTGCGACGACTCGAAAATTTTTCGGCAAGTTTGTTGGTTGGCCGAAATAACTCCCGTTTTGGAATGATTACAGCAGTATTGAAGCGGTTTTCGTTACGATATCGCTAAAATGTACCCAAGTCTCTTCTAAGTAGAACATTAATTCATTTTCTTTTGTGTAAATATCGTACATGTGTGGTGGAAAAGATCGCCGTTTTTTTTTTTACCTGACCCATTTTGCACCAGCCCTCCCCCCCCCCCCCCCGGTAAATATCGTCAAGTCCCTTAGCGGAGACATATCGTAAGTCTGACATTAAATTTGTATCTTGCGTCGCTCAGCCCACATGGACCAATAGGGCAACAAAATAACAAATATAACGTTAACTAGAGTTCAACGAACCCATCTCTTCGCCAAATAATCATGCCTTTATTTAAGACTTTAAGGTCTTATTCATGTATTACTAAATAGCAAATGACTGCATGAACTGTGTTCCTCACATGCAAACACACAAACATTACCAAAACCAGACTGTGACCTGACAGATGACCTGGTAGCATCCCTGGTCAATCAGAATTTCATGCTTGTCAATTTAGACTTTGTCCCCAGTGTAAGGGCGTCCTCCAGCAAACCATCTGTATAACAGCTGTGTCCATAGATATAGGTCAAAATGAGATATATAGAGCACAGTTTATTTCTGTTAATAAGTTTTGCTGCAGTACCTTAGGAAGCCGCTAGGGGGCCCACAATCATAATTTATCTTCGTTTTCCTGACCCCTACCCACCTACCAAATATCATCAGGATTTTTTCAAGGCTTCTCGAGTTATGCATTCCACAAACAAAAGGACGCACACACTCGGCCCACTACCGTCCTAACGGAAAATGCTACGTCAACTATTTTCGAACACAACCTTCTTTTCCGCAGCCGCTACTTAAATACTAAATATCATGAAAATCCATACACAGCTTCTTGAGTTATATGCTGTTGGCATGGATTTATGAACTTTCCTCATTAATTATGCAAATAAGCTACTGATTTGCATAATTAGTATTACATTGTATAAGTCATCACTCATTCTATCTACATACCGAAAATCCTGATGATCTGTTTACACGTTCTCAAGTTATCCTCGTCCAAAGTTTGAACCGAAATCGGTGCCTGCAGTTCCCAAAAAGCCGCTAGGGGGTCCAAACTCACAGCACTTACTCTCTGTTTCAAGGGCTATCTACTTCTCAAAAATCATGACCACAGCATGTCCAGAACACGAAGTGCCAAAATTAAAAGTTTTGCTGCAGTACCTTAGGCAGACACTAGGGTGCCCATTATCGAACTTGACCTTCGTTTTCCTAACCCCAATCCACCTAACAAATATAATCAGGATCCATTCAAGGGTTCTCGAGTTATCTTGCTTACAGACAAACGCACTTACATACAAATCCCGCTACAGCACCATAGGTAAGAGCCAGGTAAACCATTTTCGCACTTGACCTTCCTCTCCAAAACCGCTACACACCTACCAAGTTTCGTGAAAATCGCCCAGCTAGATTTTGACTTATGCTGCCAAAAACAAACCGCAACAAACATACCAAGGTCGCTGCAGTACCGTAGGAAAACGCCAGGTAAACCGTTTTCAAACTTGGCATTCCTTTCGACAACTGCTACACACCTACCAAAAATCACAAAGTTCCATCCACAATTTCTCGAGTTATATGCTGTTGACCTACATACAGACCCAAGTCAAGCAATCTCATACTCTTCTTGGCGAAGAGAATAACAATATTAGAGTCAGACGGAACATAAGCGAGTTCCGAAGGAGGGCGGGAGTATTGCCAACGTCCGGGTTACGGAACATTTTGGCTATGCCTGCAAAGACCGACGCAATGTCCAATGAGGAAGTAAAAGCGAGAGGAGCGCGCCTTGGCATTGTTGGTCAGCGGCTTTGTATTGTCGCTGCAATTTTCGCTGATTTTCTTGATTTCTTTGTGGAATTCCTTTTTCTTTAGTGGTCCAGCCGAATTTTTTTGGGGGGTCCAGCCAAAGGGGGGGCGCGCGCCGGGTGCGCCCCCCCCCCCTAAATCCGCGCATGTATAAGTAAACTATATTTATATCTTCGGTGTCAAGTAAAATTTTTGACGTTGTTGAATACTGGCCCGGCCTTTTAAGGGGGTTTCCGGTATACCTGGTCGAAGAAAGAGACGTCACACCAAGCAGAAGTCTGAGTGGATTTGTGGAAGATGGAGGGTTGCGCTGTGGAGACTAACCGTAACATAACCTTAAACCCTAACTCTCACTAACAACTAACCCTAGACTTAACTCATGCACGTGCAACACCCGGCGGAGAAAAAAATTGGCGGAGCAGAAAGTTGGTGCAACACCGGCCACGCTGACTGATATCTCCAAGCAGACATAGAATCCCGCTAAGTCTGTTTTTAGGCTTTCTATAGGTCATTTTAGCAGTCCGTATTTTCGTCTTTCTTCAACCTCCAAAATGCCACTGGGCGTAAAACACAATCAATACATCTGTGTGAAGAATGCTACTGCTTATACATATATATACTAGTATATATGTATGGCCTCTTTCGGTCAATATTGACCATAGTAAAATCCTAATTGATATCAGCCCTGCAACGTCGACTGTGGCTAAACAGTCCTATACGAGAATGACAGTCTCTGCCACATAGGGCACATTTGTAAGCTGACTCAGGTCTGTTGCAGAGCTCTGCTTACACTTGGAATATCTGTCTGATTCCATGGAGAAACAATTGTCCATGGCTAAACTTTGAAAATACATGGATGAAGGGACAGCGTTGAATTGAATACGTTTTAGACAAAAGGAAATACGTGAACTTATAAAGTGTCTATTCTTTATGCAACCTAGATCTCTACGTAGACGGCAAAACGTTCAAACTATTGCTTCCTAGCTTGTTGTGCCGACAACTGCAGCTGCGTCACAACGACCGTTAAGTTTGAATGTGTCGCCAGACATTGACGTAAGTGTAGCGTGTATTCAAACTGTCATTTCCTTGCACTTAAAAAGAATCCGTTTCTAATAACAGTGCCTAGCCAGAAGTGCATCTGATTCAACGACTTTTTCAGCAAAGTTCAAAGTAGAGTTTCTCATGCCTTGTTAAACTGTAGTCCACCAATTATGCAAATAAGGTTTTGATTAAGATTACAGGTGTTCATTGATGATCTCCTATCACTTTTCAGTAAGTGTGACTTCATGTTCTGGAAAAATATATAACTGACAAAGCACAGACCAATGACAATACCCCAGTGAAGAAGTAGCCTCTTCCTTTGACCCCATGACCTGGAATGTCTGATAGAGGACTAGTTATAACACCTCTGAAATATTATTCCTATCAGACAAAAAAAAATATGTCCCTGTGAACTAGTAGCCTCTTCCATTGACACCGTGACCTGGGATGTCTGTCACCTCTGAACCTTACTTCCTGCCACTCCTGCATGTCTGACACCATCTTCCCACTCTTTTCCTGCCACTCAACGACTGTGCATTCAAATAACTACGGACACACAAAAACACAAACATCCAGACACACCCAAAACGAAAACTCTGTACCCGAAGGCAACCTTGTATACTATTATATGTACCTTTATTGCATACAAATAAATTGACCCCAGGTCACATGTATGTATGGCTTAAGCAAAGCAGATATACAGTAAAACCTTTGTAAAAATTTTACAACGTGAAATGTTTCTACACATTGGCAAGCATCTGGTTATAATGTACTCTGTTGTACACTATCTCTCACTGGCAGGCACTCAGGTGCAATTTTAGTCATAAAATACTTAATCATACCTCGTCATAAAAATCATCCAAAAAGACAGTACTTACAACTTGCGTAGCATAAGTAGTTATCTAAATACACATAACAATAATTGCCGCCATAAACTTCGTAATTTATTTCTTGCTGGTAGCCAAGAAGGAGAATAACACAATATTGATATGCAAACAGTTTTACAACATGTTTTTAAGAATGCAATTATGTAAGGAAATCGTTTGGTCATAAAATGCAAACCTCTTTTCCATAGGCCTAACCAAGACAGAATATAGTTGCACTAATCTCACTTATCCTTCAATTAGTCTTTATGGAGGAAGGTTGACGAAAACATGATCTTTTAGCTGACATTAATGTGCATATTAAATCAGAGTGTGCGTCACATTCCACATTAAATATATGAAAAGCAGCAATATAAAAAGCATCATGACAATATAGTACAGTTATTGCATCTTAGAACTGCATACAGAGAAGTACTATGATTCAAAGTTATATAAACTGTACATAAACTTTGTACAAAAGGTTAGGAAATTTAACTTTTCATGATTATGCTTGTAGAATGTTGGCAAAAGTACACGTACAAACCATGATGTATACTAATTTAAAGACAATCCTTGCACAGACAAAGGATTGAATCACATATCTTAGTGACTTGCTTCAACCTACCATACTTCTTCCTCCATCCAGGCAAATGGAAAAAGATCTAATCTATTGTAACATGTTCATTCTTCTAATGCTGCTTATAAAGTAGCATTGGGAAGACATTAAGATCTGTCTATAGTTGGTATACAAAATGGCTAACTTATCAAAAAGGCGAATATGTACATAGCAAAAAGAGATTAACTTGATGACTTTCGTTTGCATCTGTAAAATTCTGTTCTGCCCTTTGATATGTTACATCCAAGTAAAAATGAGAAACTGGCTATATTGCTAATTTAAATTAACAAAGTTAACAAATTATTGGTGTCACGACTTAATACATAATTATTTATGACAACTTCTACATGTATAAGGCCTAGGAAAAAATGTTGTTTTAACTGTTACCCAACCGAGCCTAGGAAAAGTACTGCATGTATAGCTTTCTTTTTGGTTGGCCGCTAGCAAAGGGCACACAATTTTCCATCTGACAAATTGGTCACGGAACTCAAAACAGGCTTCCGGTATTTCACACACTACTTAACAGTTTAATGCTTTGATTTGATGTAAGAATGCGTATAGTAGTAATTTTTTTCTTCTTTGTTCAATGTCTTATGCTTGTACATATGATTTCAGTTTTACAGTGTTAATCTGTACTTGGATCATTTTTGCCAAAATGTAAAAGAAAAGAAAAAAGAGAAACCCAACCTACATGACTTTGTGTACAGACATTATTTTTTCATGGTCGTAGCTGGAAACATAACATTTTCCTCTAGGCCTAAGAAGTCTAACACATTAACATGAGCGCAGAATAAGGCATTAGAAGAAAGTGATGTGATGGTCCTTAAGGAGTTTCTTCCGTGCCCTGTTCTCCAGGTTGAAGAGGGGGTCATGCGGGGAGGGTACCCCCTGCTGACCCCCCCTCCCCAGGCCTCGCAGCTGGAAGAACGTCTCCTGAGACAGACTTCGGCTCCCGTACACGCCTGCAGACTGGCTTCTGTAACAATGGAACAACAATGATATAGTTGTAACGTCTTTTATATCATAACCTGGTCATGATAACATTTGATACGGATGACAATTTGGGATATCACATTACGGCTTCTGCTTGTATCATACGGGCTTGAATGGACTAATTTGAACAAACTTTGAGTGCACTGAGTGTCCCACTGTCGAAAATTCAAATACGGATTTGGGTGTTGGAAGTGATGTTGTTATCAGTCCAGTCTTCCTTAAAAGTATGCAATTGACCCTGTGGCTGTGGCATACTTTTTATCATGGATGAATGAATGGTTATCATAACACATCATTCATGTTTTATTCATCAACATATTTTGATCAATTGATCAATTAATTGATTACTTAATTCATTCCTTTACTCAAATTTTGAACTATGACCCATGGTCTGTGCAAGCAACCCTGCTGTTATGCAATAATAGATCAAGTTCTGGAGGTTTGAGCCCTACTTGGAGGTTTTGGGGTTACATTCAACCTTTGGATGTGGACGTAAAGCAGGCAGCCCCATGAATGGAGAAGCTCCAGTCATAAAACCTCTGCATGTAAAAGAACCCAGCACACTTATCACGAGTATAGGGTGACCCAGTGTGCGTGGCTGAAAACATGAGTTGTTGCAAAGCCATGATACACTTCCACTATTAGTAACATGAAAAAGTATAATGTTTCACTTCAGTTGAGGATAATCGCTTTATTTTTACCTGACCTGTAGCACGACAAGTGGTTATCAACCCGACGCACAACACCATAACGGGGATTATGAGCGGAACACAATGGACGATCACCTATGGGATGAACCATTGTAAACTATACACTCTAGTGTAAGCCTGGTGACATACAGTACGTTATCATTGGTAGCAACCCCAGCAGGGAAATACAGACAATAGGACAAAACAATGTCTGTAGGGAGTGTTATATTGACTGCTATGACAATCCCAGCTTACAAAGTCTAGACCTAATACTTCCTCCAGGTAATTCTGATACTGTAAAGCTCATTGATGTTTTGGCAGGGGATTTTGAGGGACGTCACGCATATTTTAGGAACGACGCCGCAATTGTCGCTAAAAGGGCGACAGATTTCCTGTGTTTTGTGGACCGCTATCATTGTCGTACTAACGATTATCTTCCACGCGGGTGAATCTTTTAACGACGGGAAATCAGATAACGTTTGTTAAAACACCGCGCCTCCTGTTCTCCCTAGGGGACGCATCTGGTTACGTTTCAAGGGTGTTTGATGCCGGGGAAGGTCATAATTACGTCCTTGTGGATTTCAATTAATGCGGTTACACGGCTGCCCGTCGTTACAACGAGGCCGGCAGACACGGCACACGCATCCCGATCGGAAAATGATCCCTCGCCGAATCGCTCCAATTTCAACGAGAATATAAAGTGGTATCCAAGCTGGCTTAGTCGTACTGATTAGGACATCCTGTTCAGATTTTCGATTGAACGGTAGTCTGTGTGGCAATGTAAATTTATTGGGACGTCGCCACTGACATTAACAGTGAAGAGAGGATTTTCGACAGCCAACATGTGCGACATTGCACAGACGTACGCTCACATGCATGCTGAACATCACACGGAAAATACAACGTCCATTTTAATTGCGGGATCCAAACACCAACTTGACAACTAGGACCTGGATCCCTTCAAATTAACGAGCTTAGAAGTAATCTGGCATTTACAATTTAGTAGCAGAACCTGGAGAAGCTAATCACAAAGATGGGTAATCTAAGGACAGTGGTTCAGGCAAATGGCAAAATAAACGTGACTTAACAAGAACTCTTTTTATGCCAGATGTGCAAAGCCTCCCAACCTTTCTATTAAGATGTCTTTGAGAATATAATGTTGGTTGAAGCAATGTCAACTTCTACTTTTACTCAAGCAGTCTTTAACAAAATATGAATTCAAAGATACATATAAGATGTAAGATGTAACTATAAGTGTCCTCAAGATGACCCTATATTTAATGATTGAAACAAAGTACTAAGTTACCAAAGCTAGGCTTACTCCAAGCCAAGGGAGTCACAACTTTAGATTATATCATTTGGTTGTAAGTCTTATGAAAAAGCACATTTTGAAGGTCAAGTTTGAGTCTACAAGCTCAAGTTGCAAAGTTATTAACACTACTTACTACAAAAATGCACCACAACTTAAAATCATATCCACATCATAATATTGCTAATTTAAAGTCAGAATAAACAAATCACAGGACAGGTTAACTGTTCAATGTTTATCCTCTTTTTAACGATTATGTTTCAAATATAGATTTATTGCGCTGAATCTAAAACCTTTTAAGCCTAGTCACAAGTTGTCCTGGTTTTTGTAACATGAAGATGAGGAGGGAAGTTTGTGACTCCCCTGATAGGAATGATGCCCCCCTCCCATGGGACACAATCATCATCATTAGTCATCTTCTTGTGAGATGGAGCTGTTTGTTATTCATAACAGATCTAGAAAGAAGTTTGTGTCCCTCTAGATTTGTTTCTGTTTCTATGAGCTTCTTTAGTGTTGTTGTCAATTTTTCTCTTTGTGTCAGGGGTCTAGAACGGGAGATTTCCGGCTGGTTCGCTGCTCCGTGCCACATGACCCCTCTAGCTCTGTCCTGCCACCTGCTACATTGTGTAACCATACATTACAGGGTGTCTTCTAATTAACCAGTAAGTAACCAACCCACCGGTCCTTGGCCTTATTTGTTTGAAACGGACAGAAAGAAGAGGAGGGAGGAGAGGAAGAAACACAGACAAAACAATGTTTCCCTTTTGTGAAGGTAAATATATAAATCAGAAACATTATCCTAGCTTTACCTCTTGACAAAATACAGGTAAAAAAAACAAGCATACTTTTTTCTTACAGTACTTCACGGTGGTCAAAAAGGCCCTCAAAAATCCTCACTCGCAAATCATGCATATGGATGAGGAAATCAATGTCAATCATCCATTTCACTACTGGTAACAATAGCTGATTGGTTTACGCCGTTGTAGGCGGGGATTACATTTGTTTTGGTCGCTCCAAGTGGAGCTATTTTTTGACGCGAACTTGCTCCTTTGATATGCGCGTCTTTTCTCCGCCCCCATTGTTCTCCACTTACCAAGTTAACAATACCTGAGCTTTTCTGTCGGTCATTCTCACGCTGGAGCTCGGCATTGAAACCACCGTTTTAATTCTTTCTGAGCTATATATTTGTCTATATATATTACCCAACATGCTTAAACTAAACCTAAGGTGAGCAAAGATCGAAGGAGTTACCGTCACTCCAGGGTCACCGCTTGGGACGGAGCAGTGGGCGTCGTTTACAGAGTCAACCCGGAAAATTATCCGTGCCTTTTTTACACACACACACACATACAAAAAGTTGAGTGATAGAAATCCAGTAGTTTTCGGCGAAGATGAGTATCTATATCTAGAACATGAAAGCTCACCATACTAGTATACTTAGACCCAAACGTAACGAACCCCTTGATATATTGCGTCTTTGACCAAAGTCCCGGCGTGTCTGTTCCTGTCCTGTATACACAACGACTCAATTTAAATATAAGACAATAATTGCAACCTACGTTTTTTGATAAACGTGTTCTCTCAAATAACAAACTCCTTATATTCTCGTCATTCTGTAAATGAACTAGGTCCATACCAGCGCTTGACGTGGCGAATGTATTGATATCGGTAATACGCTGGGCATTACATTACATGGTAAACTTCAAACTGGCGTCCTTTGCCCCGCAATTTTCTTTGTGTAAATTATACCTTATACTATAGAATGGATTTGAAGTAGTAATAAAACGCATGGTAACACGGACGAAAGCATAGCAACCGCAACACCATGAAAATTCACCCAACTTACCGTGCCATCGTCATTGCCGGGCGCAGCTGCAAGATTCAACGGGGGCGGCGTAGAGCCCGCCCGCCCGTAATATAAACACAACCCGGCCTTTCCTACAGAAGTCTAATATTCTCTCCCTCTCTCTCTCTCTCACTCCACACGCACACATAGACATACACACACACACAATTGAACTACAGAACACCAGTTTAGTTTCTTGGTGAAGTGAAATTCATATTTTGAACATTTGCACGGAAGCTTACCGCACACGGAGAACGCAATGCACACTGACCTCACGACAAAGTGCGTCTTCAAATCAAGATTCACGAACCGGCGTGTCTAGTCCTGTCCTACAAAATAACTAAAAAAAATGAAGAAAAAACTTCGTTCTCCGCTATTTGTAGAAACAATTTTATATTCCCGTGAATTTTGTAACAGAATCTGCAGTTCGCAATTCACTAAGCTTTGTAACATTACACACCCAAGCGTTTGATGTGCTATCGGCTTGCATACACTAGACGAAAAAACTCAACTTTTGGCACCCTTGGTAGAAAAATGAAAACGGTTCATTACTACAAAGAAAAAGATTTAGACTTAACTATCAAAGAAGCACAGTAGTAGATCAAACTTTTGTGAAGTAGGGGTCAGATATGTAGTGTTGTTACCTGACAGCGGAACCGGATGAAACCGGTTTTCTCTTTTGTTTACAAAAGTCGAAAAGACGCCATTTTACTATTTGGGACCTCGTTCAAAATTTCTAAAATAATCTTAACTATGGGAGAAAGTGCAGCTGCGAAAGTGCACTAAAGATCTTGTAGAATTAATGGTAGCTTCTTGCAGACACAACAAACTGTACAAATAATTTGCTACAGCCAATTCTCTCTCAAATTTCGCGCCCGGGACGACAACAATTGGGCCACGCCAGCTCATTTCCATATCACTGCCGCCCCAGGTAAGTTGTTGTTGTAAGAACGTACGGAGGCAAGAACAAACCGCTCTGATGTTCGCCGACAACCTAATTATAAGTCAAGAGCATAGCCATTCTTCCACGTGAAAATCTGAACAAAACGTACAATTCGTATTTGAGCCATATCTACCGGTAGTTAACACTTAAGCTGACCAAAAAAACTCCATCGTGAAGAAAAAACTATCGCCGCCATCTTGGAGAAAAATCAATCGATTCTCTTCCATCGCTGTGGAACTATGGGACAAAACGTAGTGAAAATGTGACAAAATTAGCTAAAATGTCGTAGACACTTAAAACTGCATAAGGTGAAATATTCTTAGAGGTCCTAAAGTCTAAAGCATAGGTCAAAGCTTTGCCTGGTGCGTAAAATAGAGCATTAAATTCAAAGTTCAAAGTTCAGTGACCCAAAACGACCTCCAAAACGCACATGGAACAGCGGGCGATTTGAAGCGTTTTGCACAGGGTCATCCCAAATAATTGAGATATTTTGAAGGCGAACTAATGTAATTTTCGTGTGCATATATTTTTTTCCTGATGTGATAATTATATCCCGCGTTATGTTGGATGAAATTTGTGTTGTTTTTTTTCACACCGCCACGGCTCGCGCGGGCCCGCTTGTGGGCGGAGCACTTTGGCCTGGCAACGCGGATAATACCCTAGCAACGTGACCACCGTGACTTGAGGGATTGTTACTGACCTGACTAGGACATCATTGAGCGTGTCGGACTGTTGGAACTCCTGGTGGATGAACTGTGACGTGTTACAGAACTGCACGTCAGGTGCCAGCACTGGTTCCTGTAGGTTACCTGGGAAGGGGGAGGGGGGCAAGAGTCAGGAACTACAGACATGTAAATCTGTGTTACAGAACAGCACGTCAGGTGCCAGCACTGGCTCTTGTAGGTTACCTGGGAAAGGGGAGGGGGGCAAAAGTCAAAAACTACAGACATGTAAATCTGTGTTACAGAACAGCACGTCAGGTGCCAGCACTGGTTCCTGTAGATTACCTGGGAAGGGGGAGGGGGACAACAGTCAGAGTCAGAAACTACAGACATGTAAATCTGTATTACAGAACAGCACGTCAGGCGCCAGCACTGGTTCCTGTAGGTTACCTGGGAAGGGGGAGGGCAAAACTACCGAAGTCACGGGTTCCTCTCTCAGCACTCGGTGTCTAGTGCGGAAAGGGCCTTCCGCACTAGAAGTCTAGTGCCAAAGTTACGTCCGCACTAGGTGTCCAGCGGTGAGTCGACTTCAGCACTGAAAACCCTGATTCACCACTAGAAACCGAGTGCTGAGACTACCTTCCGCACTAGAAAACGAGTGACGACAAATATTCCGCACTAGAAAACGAGTGACGACAAACATTCCGCACAGGAAAACCAGTGACGACAATTATTCCGCACTTGAAACTGAGTGCTGACAGCCAGCCTCCATTACGTTATTTACAGTTCCGGGCAGTTAAAGGTGGTACACATATATAAAAGAAGTGTAACAAAACGTTCACCTTGAGCCTGAGAAAGCTGCGTATGGGAGGAAATATCCGTGTCGGGTTTTCAAAGAACGGTACATATCAATTATCTTTCTTATTTAGACATTAATTTTTTTCGTGACCAAAGTAGAACTGTCTAAACTGTCTGTATCCGCCACGCAATGATGCATGCGAACGATTGATTGAAAGTAGTCTGCAACTCAAACACGACAAAGGGAGCTGTAACGTTAATGTATTTTGGCAGTTTATCTTCGTGAAATTTAGAAAAAGGGAACGAAGCTGACACACTGTTGACATGAGGTCATCATAAGTACATAACACTTATACATGTAGGATGTAGCGTATGCACTGGAATTCCTGTGCGGAAGTTTCTTCCGCACTGGGCCCCGAGTGCCGACGCCATTTTCTCCACGTATTCCGCACTGGGCGCCCTGTGCGGAACCCGTGACTTCGGTATACTTGCAGGGGGAGGGGGGCAAGACTCAGAGTCAGATACTACAGACATGTAAATCTGTATTACAGAACAGCACGTCAGGCGCCAGCACTGGTTCCTGTAGATTACCTGGGAAGGGGGAGGGGGGCAACAGTCAGAGTCAGAAACTACAGACATGTAAATCTGTATTACAGAACAGCACGTCAGGCGCCAGCACTGGTTCCTGTAGATACCTGGGAAGGGGGAGGGGGGCAACAGTCAGAGTCAGAAACTACAGACATGTAAATCTGTGTTACAGAACAGCACGTCAGGCGCCAGCACTGGTTCCTGTAGATTAACTGGGAAGGGGGAGGGGGGGGCAAGAGTCAGGAACTTATTATACAGACTCAGGTATCAAGCTTTGGTTAGTGATTCTTATAATACTGTATACAGTTCATGAAAGTCTTGAATCTTACCAGTGAGCTATCACAAATATCAAATTTACCATTCCTTAAAAAGTTAACTACAAAAAGTAGGCAACAGGGGCCGTGGTACACCAAGAAAAACTTGGATGAAATGTGTTAGGAGGGACATCAAGGTGTACTGTCAAACAGGGGTGAACTCGCTGGACAGATCTAGAGCCGTATGGAAGCGGGGTGTGAAGACTAGCCGACTGCTGCCTACTCCTACGTCAGGGACCCCAGCAGCAGTATAATAAAAAAATGTATACTACTACTTCTGCTATATATAGCTAGCATACATTGTTGAGAAGAATACATGTATACAACTGATAGTGATACAGCATTTTTAGCTGAATAAAAACAAAATTTTAATGGTTAAGCAAAGGCCTACCTTTCAGCAATCTGTCAAATCCATCAAAGTGAAGAAAGTTATATCCCTCCTCTGCAGCCTGGAATAGACACACAAGTAAACTTGTTATCTTTGTTAGAAGGTTAGTAATAATATGTTATCGGTACTGGCATCGGTAGCGTTTACGCGTGTATATAGATAATGCATGTCTGTGGTATTCAGGTATTCCACCGGACACACATTCAAATATCATCAAGAATGATCCTTTATAACACATTCAAAGCAGACAGCTAGGACTCATAGTAGTAGGCCCAACTTCTCACTGCTACACCCTCAATTTAACACCTACAAAGGACTTAAAAATCAACAGCACAGCATGTCTAGGAACAAAAATATATCTGCTGCAGTACCAAGATGAACCAACATGAGGCCCTAATTTTCCACTTCACTAATAACACACTATAACCACCTAACCAGCCACTTAACGCTACTGCAATCCCTCCAGTGGTCTCAAGACATATCCCAATTCATCTTTAGAACCAAAACAGTACCCAAACTAGAGTTCGGCGACCTCATACCTCCATGAAAATTTAGAGCTTTCGTAAATTTCATGCAATTGACTAGCACATTAACATAATTTATGCATGGTATTGTTCATCATTGACTAACGTACACATGTCACAATTACAAAATTCCCATTATTAATCATAAAGCGTTTTTGCAATTTTTACATAAATTATGCAAATAAGTTCCTCATTACCATATTTGGTATCTGCTTATATTCCACCTATCATAGTTAACATGTGTTACATTTATTGAAGTCCAGTTATTGAAAACAATGGAATTATACAATTTCCTCATTAATCATGCAAATTAAGTCCTCATTTGCATAAAGTGTATATCATTATGAACATATTTGCCTAAGGTACCCGCATGCCTAGTATGATGCCAATCCATCAATCCTTTCTGCAGTTATCCTCTTTAGAATGTCTTGACAAAAACGCCCCTGCAGTTCCGCAATTAAATGTTAGGGGGCTGAAACCTGCCCCACTTTGTCATGACACTGCAAGCTATCTACCAGCCAAATGTCAAGACCATATCACATCCAGGACAAGAGATACATTGAAAAAACTGCCATGATATAATATCCTCATTAATTATGCAAATGTTCTCCTATTTTGCATAATTAGTATTTAATCTTGTACAAAATTGTCTAAGGTACCTACATTGTTTGTACATACCAAAAATGATGAAAATCCGTTGTTCCCTTCTTGAGTTATCCTCGTCAGAAGTTTTTGACAAAAATGCCCCTGCTATTCCCAAACTAGACGCTAGGGGGCCCAAACTTACGTAATTTTTTCCTGAGCACAAGAGCTATCTAATACTTAAAAATCTTGACCATAGCATGTTCAGAACACCGAGATAGCAAAACCGGAAGTTGCGCTGCAGTACCAAGGCCACACACCAGGGGGCCCAAAATTGACCTTGACCTTCGTCTTCCCAACCCCTACCTACATACCAAATATCATCGTAGTCCATCAAGAGGTTCTCAAGTTATGATGACCACAAATATGCGGACACACAGACACACACACACACAAACACACACACAAACACACACACACACAGACACACTCAAAACTATACCTCCATTTTTTCATGGAGGTAAAAACAATACTTCCGTAAGGCTGAATCTACATTACATGAAGACAGTTTGAGGGGAAGTCTGCACTTTGGTACACACAGTTTCTGGGAGTGCCTCTCAAACAGTGTCAAACTGGGGTCACTGTGTGTGCATCTGTGTTGAGTCTATGTCATGATGAGAGGTAATGAGGTGTGCTGGTGTGTTTAGGGGGTGCAGCGCATCAGAATTTACCTCTGACCTCACCACAACGGAAACAAGTTGGACCCACTCCTTTCACTTTCACACATTCACACAACGCAAAAGATTGCCGGGTGTGCAAAAAAGTTCAGCCTTGTTTTTATCTGTTTAAATCCAAGAAACAACAAATTAAGTTGGTGTGACTGATCATAACAATGTTGAAGGTTTGTGGTTGACCTGTCTGACATGTTGACATTTTTTACCAGGCAGGTTTGATGCCCCGCAGGCATAACGATGACTGAGAGACACAACTGCTTTTGTCTGTTAATTGTCTACTCACTCCTTAGATGTATACAAATAAAGAAGTCCCTCTACCCTTTGTACTGGCAGATCCGTTTTGGTTCTTTATTTTAACTTGAGAGGACAAGTGCAGGGTAATAAGCCTTGTGAGATGTCCTTGGGCTTGGCTGGAGAAGGCAAATCATGACATGACAAAGTCAGATCGATCTAATCCTTTCATGTATCCTAGGCCTGCCAAAATTGTCATCGCTGAACTACACAAGCAGTCAAGATTTCCTTTTCCCTGCACCCGATGCCATACTGCCAAGGATTACGCCGATTGCGAAGTGATGAATCGGATATATAACAAAGTTTGACTTTTCACTCCACGCCATGAGAAGAACCTGTGACATCATTCATAGCGCAGGCACGCGCAGTAGATCCCAATTCTACTGCGCGTGCGCAGCGATCACATGTTCACAACTGGCCAATCAGCGCTGTACACCTGGCGTATCTGTGATCTCAGCCAGGTAGAAACAAGCCACCGCCATACTTTTCACTCTAATGGACGCCAGCTTACAGTGTGTGAAAAATTTCCCGTGTGACGCGTTGTAACTGCTGCTGCAGACTTCCAACAGGAACGGGTGTTAGCAGTTTGTCTCCAAACTACTCTCATGTCCCAAAGAAACATACAGGTAATCTTATGTTTATATTTTTCAGCTGCAAAATCCACCTGGTACGTTCTTATTCTGGACGGTAGGTTTATTTCTATTTTTAAATTGGGGTGGGGCTTTCTGCCCTTATTCCCGTGGTATCTTTGCTCAAAATTCACTATTTTTTGGGCATTGGATCAGTCAACGTTACATGGACGCCATAATCACACACGGTAACAGTTAAACACCTTAAGTTTATAATTGTATAGTAGCAGATTCCAATCTTTAAAATGATGCCATAAATGCGTGAAAAAAGATCATATTTTGGGTTGACAATGGACACAGAAGGCCATTGATATTTTCAGAGTGTTGATTTTCAAAAAGCACAATAAGATTTTATCAATTTAGAGGTTTCTAGTGTCAAAATATAATCTATAATATATTGTGCAGCCTGAGATGATGAGCTAATTTTACAGACGAGCTCTCAAAAAACTTTGTTTTCGGCACTTTAAACAATTTATGAACAAAACCCTATTTTGTTCATTTTATGGGTGTTAATATGTGTTCTAATTGGCGGTAATGTCTATAGAAAATATGATGAGTACTAGCAGCTATCTAATGATCTTAATGATATGTCAGTAATTATAAATGATATACAACAATTTTCATTGATTACTTGCTTCAAGTTCCAAGTAGAAAATGCTTGTTTCATGTAGCTTTGCTGAATTTGAAAGCACCATTGGCATAAGTTGAATAAAAAGAACCTACCTGCTTATCATCTTCTTTCCCTTGGACAGAAGTGCCATGGACACATGCAGTTTACATGTCAATTTGTTAATTTCCGGGGGGTCTGTTTATTTGGGGGGTGGGGGTGGTGGTGTCCGTTTATTAGATTTTGGAGATTTGTCCGAGGGGCATGTTTATTCAGGGGGGTATGTTAATTTGGGACATAAGAGTACTATCATATAATATAAAAACCAGATCAGTTTTAGAATAATGAAGACAACCATGTGCTCTGTCCGTAGATTTGTGAATCTGCCGCCAGCTAGGGTAGAGGGGACTTGCAGAGACTTGCGGGGACTATCATTTCCCTCTGTGTAAGAACTGGATAACAACTATCACCAAACACAAGCACTAAAGGACCATCAAATCATCACCCTGCAGGATCCGATGACGTGCAGCAGCAGACACCCGGGCAAAGTAATGTCAGCACACCGACCAGCGCATGAGGACCAGCGCACTGCCAACCCGCAGCACCAAGCTTGAGTTCCGAGAATGCGTCATTCGCACCCTGAAAGACCAGTCCACGACCCACAGGAGTTCAGTAAAGTCAAGGTGAAGTTCAATGCAAAGCTGATCTACAAACATTACTGCAGAAAAGCAAGGGTACAACTGAAGGTCTGAAGAAAACTGAAAGCACTGTCAGCAAAGACCCAAAGGAGAAGGAACGTTTGGATGAGACTTTAAGAACTGCAGACAAAAGACTTCAGTTCGGTGCAAATTTCTTATTAGTTAATAATAGTTTATTGCAAATTCTTGCCCGACGGCTAATTAGTAGTGGTGAGGTAATGGTGCAGAGATTGTTGTGCTCAGGCAGCAGCTAGGGGACAAGCTAAATCTTTACGGCACAGAAGTGAAATTCTTAAAAGTCTTTGCAATGGAAGGATCTTTAAGACGTCTAATCAAGGGTGAGTGTGGCATTAGTGTTCCACAGCCCCCAGTAGAAAGCCTGCCGACACGCATCTTTTGCAGACCAGATAAGTTACTTTGGGGTCCGAATCAACCTAAGATCATCATCACTGGGGGGCAGTGTGTAGCATTAGATACCACAGAAACCAGTATCAGTGGGTTGTTTGAGGCACTCTGGAGGCCACAATTATCAGGGACACATGAGGTGAGGGTGGTTAGAGGGGATGGAGCTACAGAGGGTGGGGATGGGGCTTCAGGCGGTGGGGCTACATGGGGAGAGTGTATCCAGCGTCCCCCTCTCCACTCTCTCATGGTAGATGTGAGCAGTAACAGCCCTGTACTGACGTTTGGGAAGAAGGGCAGCGACCTGGAGGAGTTTAAAACTCCTACAGATATAGCAGTCTGGAAGGACAGGGTGTTTGTGGCTGATACTGGGAACAAATGGGTTCAGGTGTTTGATCACAGTGGAAGGTTGTACAACATAGACCCAAATGCAAACAAAAGTGGGGCACGTTGCAGTTCAGACTGATGGCACCATAGTGGTGAGGTCTGGGCTGGAAGTCGAGAAGTTTTCACTATATGGAGATCTGATAAACAGATTTTCTCTGGGTAAATATTGCACAGACCCCCAGGGCCTGGCAGTACAGAGTGATGGGAGGGTTGTTGTAGCTGATGCGGGGAAACACAGCATCTTCCAATTTGAGGCGAATGGGACACTGGTGAAACAGGTGGGAGGGCAGGGGAAGGGGGAGGGGCAGTTTAATGAGCCACGTTTTGTCTGTGTGGATAAAGAAGACAACATCATTGTGACCGATCACGTCAACAGCCGTGTACAGGTGTTTGACAAGAATCTGAACTTTATGTACAAGTTTGGTCAGTATGGCCCACGAAAACAGGACATGTTTGGCCCTACAGGGGTGTCAGCTGACAGCAGGGGGAACATAGTTCTGGCAAACATCGGGGGGGACACTGCTGGTAATAGATGGGGTAACAAGCTTCAGGTGTTCCGCCTAGATGGTACTTATGTGTCCACCATTAGCATGGACACTGTCAGTCATAAAGACAAACTGAACCGTCCATGTGGGGTGGCTGTGACAGAGGATGGACATGTGTTTGTAGCTGATGCAGGTGACCACTGTATCAGGAAGTACAGATACATGTGAGACAGGTTTTCCATGTAAACAGTTGCTGAACTGATTCCATTGTCATTTAATATTTAGTAAAAGTTTCTAAGACAGAACATAATCATGTTAGAATGTAATGTTAGATAAGTGCATAATCAATAAGATTACGTTGTCGACTTAGGGTAATAACAGATAAGATATGTATACTGAAGTGGTCTGGTCCTCACATGTTTAATCATTGAGGCCTTTCTACAGTTTTTACAGTGAAACCATTAGTATAGCTTGTGAAACCAAGTACAACAGCTAACATGTTGAGAAACCAGAATCTGTTCCTCATGTTTTAGTTCATTACACATATTGAAGGATGATTTTTCACCATCTTTCAAGTTATAATAATCAATTGATGTACAAATTTTCCTGGGATATTTAGAAAAAATGGCTTATTTGCTATGATTGTCAGAAGATATTATACTGCAATAAACTTTTGTATCAAGCTGCAAGGTTTGTGTTTTGTTGTTTGTCTTGTGCTCCTTCATATAACAACATAAAGCTATGTAAAACCCTAACCCCACCAGAAGTAGTTTAGATTAATATTCCATTTAAGTTACTAATCCCTGTTGGCTGTCTGGTCTAGTATAACAATAAGCTCTCTGATGACACAAACCTAATGCCAATTCGCCAACACACACATCTACCTGCCTCACACACACACACACACACACACACACACACACACACAATGTTCCCTCAGCACAGTCACACACTACCCCCTCAGTACCTCAATACACACACACACACACACACAAACACATGATACCCCTCAACCTCAAGCACACACACTATATCTGCCTCTCACACACTTCCCACTCACACACATGTACAGATATACACAATAACCCCTCATCAGTACACACACACACATACACACACTTCCCCCTCAGTACACATACATGTACATACACACCACACACAAATACAAACACTTGCCCCCTCAGTACACACACACACGCGCGCGCACACACACACACACACACATTATCCCCCTTAGTACACACATACATTGTACTATCCCCCTTCCATTACATGGAAGTAACAATGGCAAAAGACTAGAGGACAAAAACACTGGAGGACATAGCAGTACCTCCTGTAGACAAAACTGCAAGAAAGTTGCAGGAGGATCAAAGGTAGGGTTAGCGACAACAACATTGGTTAGTACGTACCCCAGAGTTGGTTGAGAAGACCACCTCTTTCAGCTGTCCCTCCAAGTCACCCATCTGTGTCACTGATGTCTTCCACTACAGGCACAAAGAAAACAAACTTAAGTCAAGGTATACACAATAACCCCTACATGCTACATGTATAGAGCCTTTTTGAGGTTAAGCCATGAAACAAATCATTTCTAATAATAGAGCAACAATAACGTACCAGGCCTTGCATCGTAGGAAGATCATTTTGACAGTTCCTCTCGATCAACATGAGCAACACCATGTGTGAATGGCCTTGTATGTACAACCCAGCATTCAACAGACCAGGCAGTTTAGAGTCTGCACAAGACGTCTTCTTCCTTCTCAAGTCTTCAGCATCCTTGTCTTCTCCTTCAAGTGTATCTGAAGCATCCTGACATCCTTCTTGCAAATCATCCTCTACTGTTACAGTAGAAGTCAATTGTTGGTCACTAATTGAAGATTTTGGCACAGAAGTATGACTTGTATTGAGAGAATCCACAATGCTGGGGTCATTGAACTCACTTGACCCTATGACCTCTGAAGCAGCTTGTTCCATGACAACACCGCCATTTTGATTTTCAGGGGTCAATTCAGGAAGGGTGGGGGTAACTTCCGTTTCTCTCAGTTCTGACGCGGCCTCGTCGTTACTTGTTGCTGTCGTGTTCGCGGTTTCCGTCAGAGTTTTCTGACTTGCGATGCCGCCAGCTTCTAGCCGTCCATTGCAGATTCTTTCATAGGTGCTTTTGGACGATTGAGAAGTATTTGCATCTGTGTGTTGCGAAGAAACTGCATGCTTTAACCTTGAAACGTCATCAAGACCTTCCATACAGAGTTCTTCTGATTCATGGAGATCTTCTGATGTGTTTTCAACAGAAGAGTTTGCATCATTCTTTGCTGTATCTGTGTGTTCACTTGATGTATCCATGCCTCCTGCATTCTGAAGAAGAACAGGCTCTGAAACTACCTCAGTTCTCTTAGAATCATCATCATTCTCATCTACTGGAATAATGTCATCAGGCACTTCATTTGAATCTGTTAAATTACACTTCTCCAATTTTGGTGCAATGTCTGTAACTCCATTGGAATGGTCATTGTACTGAGACTTCTGATTGGATCCATCTTGGTTGGAATTTTCTAGATGTGAAGCTTTCAACGAATCAGATTCTTCGCTACAAACATCTGTTGGTTTCCCTGAGGTAGCATCCTGTTCTTGTGCACCTGTATTGCTGACATCATCAAGACTTGAGTGGGGTTGGTCTGGCAAGAGTTCCTGTGGCTTGTCTTCTTTACTAGCAATATGTCCACTTTCAGAGGCAGACATTTTCTCAGTATTGCCTTTTAAACTGTTACTGTCCTTTTCCAGTCCTAGAGATTCACTTCTTTTCTGACTAACAGAAGGTTGTTCTGATTCCTCCGTACTATTTGCTCTGCCATGTTCAGCATCAGACAATACCTTCTTGCTACTTCTAGAACTTTGAATTTCTTCTGTTGGGAGCACTTTAGGCAGCTGCACATCAGGTGACCTAACCTGAGCGTCGTTGCTACGACCGTTTCCAAGTTGTGCGACCGGCAAGTCATGATCCTCGACTTTCATAACCAGCACGGAGCTGTCTTCGTCGATTCCGCCGTGTTCTCTTTCGTCCGCAAGTTCAGTGGAGGACATGGAGATCTCTCCTTCGTAGCTGTCCAACGCTCCGATGTTACCGCAGCTCTTGACGCTGTTTCCTGACTGAGATGAGTCTCTTCTTGAACTTGCACTTGATGTACCTCCATCAGCCTGTAATGGTCCACTTAACGCAGAATCTGTTCCTTTGTCTGCACTCAAAACTGTTTCAGTGCTCAATGTTTCTACCAAAGACTCATTGCTTGTAGTGCTTGACTGCTTGTCTTCCTTGTCTATGAAGGAATCGGTAAGACGGAACGGCGGGGTTATGAAGCTTTGCTCGCGGGAGATCTGCCCGTCGGATTCGCGCCCGTCTCCAACTCCACGGAGACTCAAGCTCCGCGCGCTTTCCTCGGAGGCTGTTCTGTTTACTCTCCTTCCCCCTCCCCCTGGGGACTGGAAGGAAGAGACGGCCGTGTGCCTCTGCCGGGTAGGGAAGAGTTTCTGAGAGTGGTTACTGAAGGAGCGGGACTCCTTCTTGGTGAGGTACACGGACAGGATTCGCACTCCAAACGGGAGACTGAAGTCTGAAATAAGAAGAGGGAAAAGTTATCCCAACTGGTCAACTTGTGTAAATCACGTTACATAATACTTCTAGTATTCATATTTAAACCTTGAGCTAAAGAAAGTGAAGTGCAAGTGAAGAGTTACTCTTCCACTGGTTGGGACAGAGAAGACAGACTATTTATACAGTATTTACAGGTTTGTTATAGCAGGGAACTTCCGCTAGCTTTTCTTGACCAGAGGACTGCAACCTTTTCCAGTAGCTTGCATGTCTGGTGAGCGAAACAGCCAGAATCACAGTTTCTTGGTCCTGAAGCAGGGCCACTGACCACTGGATTACTTATTAAATAGCAACTGGCATTTCAGACACTTTGCATTCGTATTCAGAACAATGTTGCATGTGCTTATATTCAGTTTTCCTTCAATCATAGTACATGTATGTGTAAGAATATACCTTCCAACATCCACATGTATCTTTGTAAGTCACACAATATCATCTGTAATGACGTACCTGTTTCAACCTCGTTGGCTGGATGCTGTATAGAGAAAACACAAAATGTGGCATTAAACATTTTGAAAACATTCTGACAAACTAGAAAGGTAACACTTGTAGGCAAATGCAAAATATTTACCTTCACATGGTCCAGCCAAATAAACTACTGTTTATTTTTACTGAAACAGATTCTGTATATACATACTGTATAAGTCACCAGCCCCTCCAACTCTGTCCTGCCACTTGCTACATAATGTATCAAGCACCCAGTGTGTCTGCTACTTAACTAGTAACCATGGTGACAGCCACTTAGTCCAGGTCATTGAACTTATTTGTTTAGGAAGAAGACGGTTAAGAAGAAAAAGAGTAGAAACAGTATGTTTCCCTTCTATTAGGGGAAACATAACAACACAGTTAAAAAGTCTAGTTTACATAATTTGAAAATATCTATTTCTAGAAGGTAACAATCATTAACTTAAATCTTACATTGCTCTGGTTGGCCTTGATAAGGAGAAGTCTAGATGTCAGCTCTGGGGAAAGTTGGGTACACAAAACCTTATTATCATACAGAAGACAGCCAGCGAGGACCCCTGGCTTCCTCTGGCAGGACTGCAGGATGTGAGAAGCTCTCAGGAAGAGAACACCAGCAGACTACAGGAAACAAACAACAACTTAAATGTAACTCATTTCTATGCACAAAGCCCAATAACATACACAAATTCATGCAAAATTATGACTCTTGAAACAATTGTATATTGTTAGTGCATTTACAAATGTAAGTTTGCGGGGATTTAATTTCGCGGTAGAGGGAAATATGATTTTTCGCGGAGGTTTTAAGTTCGCGGTAGCACCATGCACTGTAGTCTCTTACTGTCATGGAAAAAACATTAAACCACCGCGAAAGTTTCTGAATTTACAGTATCCTAAACAAGGAATATTACCTTTAAAGGGTAAACTGTTCTAAACTAGACTCAATGAAATTTCAATCATCCGGTCTTAATCAAACACGATTGTTCCAGTTACGTGCAAGTGTGACATCATCAATGGGTCAAAAGTTGTTGATTTTCTCTCAATCGGGACGGGGGGCGCTACAAACTTCCAACAACCTTTGACCCAAGATTGCTGATGCCACACATGCACAAAGTCACACGTCCACAGCGACTAAGTCAGGCAGCTGGATAGTACTAATTGATTCAGCACAACTTTTTTTGACTTGGAGGACAGTGCATTTCTTCGGAAAGGAAGAAAACAAACATTTTTCCTATTTTTCCTGTCTTAGTGTTTTTGTGTGGTTGAATCTGTGGGGCCGCGTAGCACAGTGGTAGTGTATTCGGCCCGTGACCGAGAGGTCGCCGTTCCGAATCCACCTGCCGTGTTGCCGGTCTTGTGCCCTTGGGAAAGGCACTTTTTTTTACACGACTTTCCTCCCTTTAATCAAGTGAAAAATGAGTCGTCCCTCAGATAGGACGTTAAATGGAGGTCCCGTGTATGGGGAGAGCCATACCCCATGCACGTTAAAGCACATGTGCGATGGTGCGGTGTGCGTTGGTGCAAATCCTTCTGTCGGGAGTTGGTGATTCACTTCAAATCACCCAGATGGAGGCCTGGCGAACCTCTGTCTTGTATCAACCACATGGTGATTTACATCATTCACCCCATAAGGGGTGGTATAACCCGTCGTGTGCGAACATGTACAGGGTTAGCCCTTGACAATATATAGCCTACGGCTAGTTGGGCAGCCCTGGCTGTTTGTAAACAGCTGAACAAATAAATAAATAAAAAAAGAATCTGTATCTCACCTTTGGCAAAGGCACAGAAGGAATGACATCAAACATGGCAGGCACCACCCTGCTGTAGTGTTTAATATATGGCAGGTAACACTCCCATATCCTCTCCATGGCAAGTAGGAACGGCTGCTTTTCTTCTCCACATCTCTGCAGAAAAGAAAAAAAGAACTTTAAAGATGCTGAATCTCATTTAGATAAAGTATTTGAGGAACATGACTACAAACAGCACTGATTTAAGGTCACACCAATTTTATTTCTTGTTTCTCGGATTCTCCGACCCTATTTTTTCCGATAAAAAACAAAACAAAAACTTTTCAAATTGATGGCCACACATTGTGTTGACAAAATTTCACTGCCACTCCTTTCTGAAATAAATTATGGGTCTCAAATTCCAGTAGCTGCACGTGCCTATTTTGGATGGTAAGTTTATCATTTTTCTTCAAACTTTCGACTTTGGTACCCTAAATGTTGAAAGTTTAGGTTTTCCTGTCCAATCTCTCCTAGTATCCCCGACTTTTTAAAAGTTTTTTTTCCGACCGACCCGATTTTTTTCTTAAAAAATCTGAGGAACAAAAAATAAGATTGGTGTGGCCTAACGCTCAAAAATCACAATCCAGAACACGAGATACTGTACTATTCGAAAACTGGATTAGTTTAGTTATCAAACCCTTGACTTGTAACTTTGAAGCAAAATGTACAATTGGTTTTACCTTGAAAACTGCATCCAAGGAGCCATGGTAGAAGGCAAATATTCTGTACAAGCTGTCCATTTGTTTCAGCACAGCGGCATTGGGGAGGTCGGCACTGGCACCTAACGCCTGATAGAGAAACATGACACAAAATGATACACCAACATCATTCATAAAAAGGCTAAACAGTCCCTTGGAAATCCATGATAGAGGAAATATTTGGACTTTAACTTGATTGCTACTAGTAAGGCAGGGCTCTAGCCAGTGTCTGTTTTTCCGTCAATTGACGGAAATTTTCTGCGTGACAGAAAAATTTTAAAACCAATCCGTCAACCTTGACGGACAAAAATCCATGGTGGAAGCTACAGGCGGCTTGGGGACGCCGTCCACAGACGTAAAAGCCACACACTGTTTGTTTTGCTATTGTTATGATTGTTGACAATGTGTGTCGGCGCCCTTTCGCGTAGGATAATCTCATTAAAAACCCATTTTTCAAGGTCTCAGTGCAGTCTCTCTTAGTCTTACTCATGGAATAGTGTTTTCGCAACAATGGGAATTGGCTGACGGAAAAAAATTTCGAGCTGGCTAGAGCCCTGTAGTAAGGTAACATTTGCAAGTAAATGCTCAAAGTTTACCTTCACATGGTCTAGGCTATATAGCTACTGCTCTTCTTTAATATTCTTACTTGAACACATTCATATACAGTACTATATGGTGACCAGCCCCTCCAGCTCTGTCCTGCCACTTGCTACATTATGTAATCAAACAAAAAAGAGTGGCTGCTAATTCACCAGCAACAATGGTAACAACTACCTGGTTAATGTCGTTTATCAAATCAAATGAAATGAAATCAAACTTTATTTAATCAACTTGGCAGTCAATCAAACTGAATTACGTTGATTGTACGAGGAAATTATTGCATATCAATAATAACATATTAACAATTCTAACACATTGGCAATTAAAGTCAGGAGATGGGTTGAACTTATTTGTTTGGAGAAGAAGAAAAGGAAGAAGAAGAAATGGAGAAAAAACAATATGTTTCCCATCTGGGAAGGTAAACACATAAGTGATGTACCATTGGTTATAACATACAGTCAAACCTGTCTATAGCGGCCACTCAAGGGACCGGATAAATTTGGCCACTATAGACAGGTGGCCTCTGTATAGAGGTGGCAACTTGTAGATAAAATACCCAAGGGACCGACAAAAAGTGGCCACTATGGACAGGTGGCCCCTCTGTAGAGGTGGCCCCTAATACAGGTTTGACTGTACATGTACATTGTATTGTAAATGTTACAATTCTTGTACTAAACTTTTGCATAAAGAATTCAATGAAGAGCTGTACCAATGTGAATCTTCCTGTGTGCCTCACTGCAATCTTGCACTTCTGTAGGTGATAGACAGAGGGCGCTGCACCAGAGATGACCTCCAGGCAGCGTACCATCCCCATGAGCTGGCCACACAGCGCACACTGGGAGTTCAGTGGTGTCTGAAAATAAAACAAGGAATCATAGATCTTATATCTCCATGAAATATTTAAAATTTTTTAAAATTTCCTGACAAAATTAATGTATATAGTAGCACAACCACATGTCCCTTACACATTACATCATGCGCCACTTTGAAGTACATGCTATCACTGGGTTCCTGACTTTATTCAATATTGAATTTTGTGCCAACATTCACTTCCTGACAGAAATTTTGACACAGACCATTCATGCCTTAAAAAGCTGGTATCTTAATGGACAACAGCAAGTTTGCACTCGGAAATTGCACCAATTTTACAAATTTGTGCCAATTTTTTATCGCAGTCATTCTGTTACGACGTGCAATGTATTTGCATTCAAAATTTCGAAACCCAGATGAGTAGGTTATTGAAGAGTGCAGTGTTGCCGATGACCTATGTGCAGGGATTGAAAATGCATCTAGAAGAGATTTGCAATAAAATGAAGTTCACTTAACAAATAGCTGATATTTGGCACAACATAGGAAAGATATCATGAAATATGTATATTGTGCCATTTTGCACTGTTTTATGCTCATTGTCACGGTACTCCAACGACCCACTAGAAGGTCAAGGGATAGGTGAGGTGAGGTGATGCTCATTTGCCTCATTCCCCAAATTGTAAATCTTATTTTATATTAAAACAACAAATACAATTTCCAGCAGCAAATTGTCCCAGTTTGGGCTACTTTGTGAACGATCAGGCTAAATTTGGTGCAGTCCAGTGAGTCTTTAATATACTTACAGCTTTTGGATGGTAGAACATGATGGCATCAATTAGGTCATCCCCCTCCTCTACCAAAGCTTCGTGGTCGTAGACAAAGAAGGGAAGTTCCTCCATGCTGAAACAAAAGTTAGGACTTCATTTGTAACATATTCTATCTGCGCTCTACAGTGATATGGTAGTATCTTTACCTTCGGAAGAATTTCGAGACAATATTTTGAACTGTACAAAGAAAGCTGCAAAATAGGCAACTATATGCCATAAATTTCTAGGGAGAGATTATAAGAAAATGGATACTTATGTTATAGAATGCCAAAGTTTATTCCGAGAGTCAATTCATTATTATCATTACTAAAGTCCAAAAAGAGTAGCTGACTAAAATCGTGCTCCTAGCGGCTGCCTCATTTACCCCAGCCAGTGAGAGATTGTGTAAAACAGGCTACAAAAAGAGGATGTGAAAGAACATGAATGAAGCATTTCCAACTCAGGCCTCAAAATTAACTTTTTTCCCTACTGTCCCAGCATTGTCCCAAAAATAAATTTCAACTGTCCCGAAGTGAGGATGGACTGTCCCAACCCTATTTTCAGAAATTATGTATTACAACAACTGTAAGTCAGAGTACGCACGCCTGACAACCGCGGGCGGGGAGATCGGACATTCTGATGTTGATTCGTTGATTATTTTCCTATTGTCCCAAAGGTGTCCCAAAAAGATTTTTCAGTTGTCCCGGCCTAAATTTTAGTGGCCCCGGGACATCGGGACATAGTTAACTTCGAGCCCTGCAACTTGTCTGATGTCCTTGATAGTAACCATGCTTTGTGTGTTCAGACATTTGTTCAACCTTCCTGATCACTTAGACTTAAAAATGAAGGAGCTTATTAATAATATATTATTATTATTTTTTGGGCCCAACTTTTTCTTCTTTGCAGGCTTGCAATTATTTGGTGTGCCCAGAGGACGTCATACATATACAGGTACAGTCAAACATGCCCAAGACGACCACCCGGGGGACCGGAAAAAAGCGGTCGATTTGGACAGGTGGTTGCTGAGAAGAGTATCGACTCAAAACATGCCCGATGCAAAGTATAAATGGTTTCCGTTGTGTTTAATGGCAAATAGCAAGTACACTGCACGCACGCAAAGAAGCGAGGTTTTTAATCATGTCAAATACAACATGCACACTGTAAATTGTAAATTTGACCCCAAGCTTTTATCGAGCTTTTATACGATACAGTGTTTTAACAATATTTGTACACTAACGTTTTAGACAGTAAGGGAACTTTGATGCTGTCAGTTACCAAACAAGCCTTTATGCGTCGCTGTGTTCTTGATCGCTGTATCTGAAATAACTACGGTGTACCTTTCAAATTCGATGCCCGGGAGGTCCCGATAGCATACTTACCCACGGGTGAATGAACAGTACAGTTGAACAAAAGGTATGAGCTACACAGATCTTTCTTTAAAACGTATGAGGCTATATACGTTTCAGCATTCGTTCACTTTATAATGATAATTTATTTTTTAATTATAGATTTAAAAAAAAACAACTCTGTAACAACTAAATTCGGATTTTCTTAACAACGAAATTTCCTCCCATATTACAGTAGACTGCCCCATTGACCCACCCATTGCCCGCTGCCATCTTTATTCTAAACATAACATCGTAATGGCAGTCAGAATCCGACGCAAACTGGTCGATTTTGGCACAAAATCGCGCTAGTTATCATAAAAAATCGATGAAAACGTCAATTTTGAAAATGATGCGGTCGTTATGGGTCCCAATTTGGGCCAGTCGCGGTTGCGTTGGCCAGGTGGTCGTTGAAAAAAGGCCGCTTAATGCTTACGTCAATGGGAAAAAAAATCGGGACCGAGAAAAAGCGGTCAAAATGGCCAGGTGGTCGCTGACTGTACTATAGTAATCATATCAGCATGGCCTAGTCGATTACAAAAAAAAGACCCCTTTTACTAAAAGTTTTAGTGCAAAACCAGAAGTTTTGTGAAATTAAATCCAAAAAATAAGGTTGCTATTCATTCCCTTGGGTCACAAGATTAGGACTGACGTCATCATCTAAGTGAACATGTGGGCGACATAATTATTCCCTGGAGACTAAACAAAAACAATAGAAAACAAAACAAAGGAGTGCAAATCACACAAATGACGATCAAGTGACGTCATAGGACATGGGTAACCATACGCTGTCTGTGGAGATGTAGTGATAGGAATAACATGGAAAAACTATTATATAATAATTTTTTCATGATAAATCATTTCCGTAGCAGAACTAGCTACCATACATCCTTAGGTCACTGACGACATTTTTTTATAATTTCCCTTATAACCAAGCACATTATATAAAATTTGTATGTTTTTTTCTACAACTTTATAGCTATTAAAGGCGCCGTCTTCCAAGGTTGCTACATGAACCACAAGTTGCCCACAAGTGTTTGTTTTCCTTGAAAAAAAGGGGGAGTGACTAAGGGTTCGAAGTTCGTGCCCAAAATATCTTAACAAAACACAACAATGCGACATTGAAGGGTTACATGTACTTACCTGATTGTCTTTTATCTCTAAAAAGTTCTTTAAAGTAAGCTTGGGTACAGCTACATTTCGTATAATTGAAATCAGTGGATGAAAAGCTGGAAAAAACAAAATTTGCTTTGCCCCGACGCCATCTTGTTCACCTTTGACCTGCAACATCTTTTGGTTTTGCAAAATATTTTTTCGAGCAAAGCTGAGAGAAAGGCCCAAAACGTTCATTTTATGCCCTTAATTATAATAAAATTTTACATTTAGGAATTATTATGAGAATTTTGGCGTTTGAAGAGAAAAATATGCCACGATTCTATCCTCAGATGACCTTCTGACCTTAGCTAGGCCTGTCTGAGAACATGAGAAATGGCGGGCGGTGAGAAGCAGTGAGAGGTGCTTGAAGAATGTTTCCGTCAGTTTTGGTTCGTGTCCGCCCATCCAATTGATCTATTCCTATACACTGGACAAAGGAAAGTTCTAGAATCGTACGTTTGTTGGAACGTCGCTTGACTTTGAGATTTTCCCGCTGTGGGTGTGACTGTGGCGCTCTGAAATTGTGTGCCGATCACCAAAACAAGGTTTGCGTTCAGAGGTTTGCGTTTAGCTGTGTCGAAGCTGAGATTTTTTAGTTCTGGGCAGTTTCAGGACAAGACAGCGGCTGTCGCTGTCCACTGCGTGTTAACTGGACTGGTCAAGGTCCTGCAACTGGTCAATTTTCGATTGGCCGTCTTATAATAAGCAAGGGAAACGTGAAACCTTTAATAGAAAAGTTGTCTACTGGACTATACACGCGTTCTGTGTCGCTGTTGTTGTTGTTGTTACTCCGGTCCCATGTTTGAAGATCCAACCATGACACGAGAAATGTACGACGATCTACCCGAAGAGTCGGATGCCAAGGAGTTCTACGCCAAGTATGAACCCAAGGAAGTGCTTGGAAGGTGAGTGTTTTCAAGAAGATGACCAAGGGGCCGGGGAAGGGGAAGGGGAAGGCGAGGGGTGTGGCATGGGTGGTGTCACCCGGGGTAACGTGATATCATGTGTCATCAAATGATGTGATGGAATTTTACATTTTTTAAAACGATTATGGATAGTATATATAAAAATATAATACTCATTAAAAGAACTTAATCCAAAGAAAATGAATTTCGAGCCCTGTTATTATTTTTATCTTGGAATTTAGGTTCTTGACATGACTTTCCTCACTTCAAAAGTTCAATGAGGTGGAAATGAGAACCTAGCTATAGCTTCTGTTAGGGCCGTGCGTCGGATAGGACATCAAATAATAAGATAAGGAATGGAGGCCACACCTTGAGCAAGTTAAAGAACCCATCACACTTATCAAAAAGAGTAGGGGTCCTTCCTGGTGCACCCAAATATTTCTGTAGGTTTACGTATGCATAGAGTGATAGACATCAAATTCTACTAGTATACACCATATTCTTGACATCTAAGTGTTAGAAAGATGACAAAATGTCTGTCATAGTAATTGTTTAAGAATTTGAAGTTGAAATTTGGGTTCATGGAAATTAGGTTTTTCTGACATTCTACTTTATTCTATGTGGTGCACCCAAACCTTTTTTGGTGCGCCCAATTTTTTAAGAGGGTGCACTAGTGTACCTAATCAGAAAAAATGAATTTCTAGCCCTGTGGTGTGAGTGGATCAAACTTTTCAGTATATGGCATATGTAGGCTACAGCATCTTCACTGAATTGAAATTGGTAGCCTAAAAAGAAGGAAGAAAGTAGAAGTAAGACTTGAAAAATACATGGAAAAATCACCCAGTGGTTTACAGTACAGTAGCCTCTGCCAGGCCTTGCAGAGGGGTTATCGAAAGTAGAATTCGACAAAAAAAATCAAAGCATGTTTTCATCTAAGTGTGTTTTTGTGTGTGCACTACTGTGCAAGCAAAATTGGTTGAAATTTAACCCCATTGTTTGTAGTTCATTTCTTGTTATTCATGAGTTTGCTGTGATTTCACAGTTGCTTTACATAAAATATTATCCCTAGTAGTATAAGATTTTCATCCAGTTAACAGTTATGTTAAGTCAGAAAGGCATGCCAGAAGTTTTATTTATTTATTTATTACATGCTTGAAAAAAGCATGTACTGTTTCTGGTAGGGATCTTTGTGATTCCGGACCTATATCTTTAGAGCCTCTGGATGGATTGCGATTTCCTTTGCTATGGGGATAGAGTGTGTGACCTATTGTGCTATTAAGTAGATTAGAAGTTTGCTGTTGTTTTGTGGTTCGTTTAAAAAAAAATTATTTACACCCCTTTTCCTGTTATGGAGTGATCTGGCCTCATTCCCTCTGTCTCAACCTCCGTGGGGACAGCTAGCAGCTGTAACATCTGTTTTGTGTTTTCAGTAGCATGGGAGTGTGTGGAAGGGTCGTTTCCAGTGCTATATCTCCAGAACAGAACGTGTGATTGTGATGATATTTACCTCCATGAAAAATGGAGGTATAGTTTTTGGTGCGTCTGTGTGTGTGTCTGTTTGTGTTTCCACATATTTGTGGTCAGCATAACTTTAGAACCTGTTGATGGATTGTAATGATATTTGGTATTTGGGTAGGTGTTTGAAAGACGAAGGTCAAAGTCAATTTTGGATCCCCTGGTGTGTGACCTTGGTACTGCAACAGAACTTGGATTTTTGTATCTTTTGACATGGATATGCTATGGTCTTGATTTTTTGGTGGCACATAGCTTGTGGTGTAAGGAAGAAGTGTTGTATGTTTGGGCCCTCTAGCAGCTTGCTCTAGAACTGCTGGGGCATTCTGGTCAAAATCTTCCAAGGAGCAAAAAAGAGCAACTGTGACCATCGCTGTCACCTCTGTATGGTGTGAACCATTATATACACATTGAGATACAATGTAGGTGCCAGGTGCAGGTGTAACAATAAGAAATAAAAATGAAATGGTGAGGACATCAGAAAGGTGTAGTTTTGGATCTGACTGTTTACTATAGGTAGATATATAACTTAAGAACAATGATGGAATAATTTTGCCAAACGTCAAACCATATCAACCCCCACAACACACCATACGCACCATCACAAAACAAAATATTTCAAGCAGGTTTGAGTTTTCAGACTCTTGTTTCATCTTGAAACAGATGGGTATCCCCTACAACAGTGCATAGTTGATTTCCAAGGGGGCCCATCAAACATACATGTAAATAATAAATACAGGACAAAAACGTGGTAACAATCAGTCAAACTTTGTTACTGAAGAATTTTTAAGATGGTCACATCTCAAGACATGAAGTTGTTGGGAGTTTGCAATAAAAATCAAAATAGACCAGTCAGTGACCTACTTGTTGGGACAGTATCTGGTAGTGCCCTATAAGTTGGGACAGTGGAGTTGTTTTAACACCATGTTGACCTATATCTGAGTTTACAATTACTGTATGTTTTATGTTGCATCCAAAATTCTTACATTGTCCAATGTAACAGTGTTAACAAGACTATTTCTAAATGGTTACTGAAAATAGTATGAGGGGCTTTTTCATGGCATTCTTGAGACTTAACCATTGCTTACAAATAGGGCTATAGGAAAAAAATGTTGTGTTGTTTCCTGAAGAAACTATGGGCACCGTAGAATCCCATCAAATAGCTATAGGGATTTTAAGAAATATTTTTGTAGACTTTCGCCCAAACTCTAGTGATATACTACAGTTAAGATAAAGTAAACCTGAACTACACGTGGACAATATATTTTCAATGTCAAACTTTAATTTTGTGCATAATGGTTACAAATCAGTGAATACATTTATCCTTTATTTAATAGATAGGACAAGCAGATTTTTTTACTTGAACACGAAGCAGACTGAATAACTGGAAACAATGGATAAGAAAAAGAAAACTCCCCTGCCAATTGTGACTTTCACAAAGTTTGATGTTATTTGCACATTCAAGTATTACTCAAGTGATGCTTCTTTATTTTTAATTTTGGGCATAATGTGGTACTTTGCATAAATTTGCATAAAGAGCCCTAGAATCATGATGTCCCACCTGGACCATAAAACAGCACAGCTTAGTTAAATGATTGGGAGACATCACGCTATCATTCTATTGTAGTGAACTAATTATGTACAGGGTGGGTTACAAACAGGGCTCTAGCCAGCTCGACATTTTTTTCCGTCAGCCAATTCCCATTGTCGCGAAAACACTATTCCAGGAGTTAGAGAGACTGAACTGATTACCGTATGCGAAAGGTCACCGACACACATTGTCAATAATCATAACAATAGCAAAACAAACAGTGTGTGGCTTTTACAGCCGTGGACAGCGTCCTCAAGCAGCCTGTAGCTTCCACCAAGGAGCATTTATCAGATTTTTGTCCGTCAAAGTTGACGGATTGGTTTTAAAATTTTTCCGTCACACGCAGCAAATTTCCGTCAATTGACGGAAAAACGGACGCTGGCTAGAGCCCTGGTTACAAAGCAACATTTCTAGGCCTCTTCTAAGAATCTTCCCCTGGACTATAAACATGTAGACTGCAGTATTCAGGTCATAGTGTCCTGGTTTAATGTTTCTAAAAAGAGCATCAGTTCTGGTATGATTGTGAAATTTGATGCAGGGAGCAAGGTCCGCAATTAGGAGCCAAGTTATGTACAACTGGGGGTCATTTCAGGCCAACACACGTAGTCATTGTTGCAGATAATGTTGTGAAAGTCCCTAGTGTTCTCCCTGAAATATGGTTATGATATATGAATATGATGTAGATTAGAATAGTGATGAAAATAACGTGCGCTAGAAATAAATATGCTCGCATGGCTATTTTGCAGCAGTTATTTTAGTCATTACTACTTTTAATTTACAACTGCTATAAATGTTTAAATTTAGCACATACAACCCATGGAAGGTTAAATCCTTGTAGAACTGGAGAATTAAACTACATGTACTGCTGTTGGCGGTCCATAATATTTCTTAGAAAATAATATTTTAATAAGGAATGTTGTGACAATTAGATCATTTAGACGGAAAATAACAGACCATTGCTTAATGGAAAATTCCAAAAGTTATGAGTAATAATACTCATATGACAGATGAATGGAAAAATACACAACATTTTTTAATACATATTCACATTTCATACAGCACATGACAGCTAACGTCTTCATGGTGAAGCAAATATATTGACCACAGTGATGTACCAGTATCACTGTTATGACAAGTATTGTTTATACATGTAGTTCTCTTATGTATGGAACTAGCAAAATGATATTTTTGTTGTTAAAACCTTGCAGGGGGTTGAGTAGCGTGGTTCGGCGCTGCGTGCGGAAAACGGACCTACAGGAATTCGCGGTGAAGATTATCGACGTCACGGAACAGAGCTGGACAGAAGACAGGGACTCTGTCATGAAGGAAGTCACCATTCTGCAGATGGTGTCAAGAAACGCAAACATCAGTAAGAGACCTTTCATTTTTTCCCTGTTTTGAATGGCAGTCAAACCTGTCTATAGTGGCCACTCAAGGGACCGGAGAAATGTGGCCACTACAGGCAAACTTGTCTATAGTGGCCACTCAAGGGATTGTAGAGATGTGGTCAGTACAGTCAAATCTGTCTATAGTGGCCACTCAAGGGATTGTAGAGATGTGGTCACTACAGTCAAACCTGTCTATAGTGGCCACTCAAGGGATTGTAGAGATGTGGTCACTACAGTCAAACCTGTCTATAGTGGCCACTCAAGGGACTGGAGAAATGTGGTCACTACAGTCAAACCTGTCTATAGTGGCCACTCAAGGGACTGAAGAAATGTGGCCACTATAGACAGGTGGCCACTATAGAGAAAAAATCAATTGACCACGAGCAATAAGTTACACATGATTTCAATACCCGCTAATCTTTCTCACCAAGTAACATTGTCTCGATCGTCTCAAATTTTCAAAATTCAACTGACCCTGCCAAAGTCAAATCTACAGAAAATAATCGATATTGCCATGTGGAATGTTTGTAGATTCGCCGACAAAGACTTGTGCTCTAACGTTCAAGACACGCGTACCTTCCGTAGGCGTTGTCATTAAATGACAGTAATTGCGTACATGAAAGTTTATGATATTTGAACCAGTAACAATCTCAGAGCCTACAAAAAGATGACATGGCATTAATTATGGATTATAGATTACGGATTGGGTGTCTCGTTGTGTTAGTGTTCCTAGTGAGGTATTTGTCCACAGGAATTGCTACAAGGTTGTAGATTGCTTAGTAAAGCAGTACCAGTCTTGCCTGTTTAGGCCTTTTATGCAGGGTGGGCCCCAGCTGAGTCAACTTTTCAATGATATGGCCATATTTAGAGCTTGTCCCTGGTAGCTTCCTTTCAAACTGAAGAATACAAAAGTCTACGGTCCTTGTCAGGGTTGGACAAGTCCACTAGCCCTATTGTCTCGGGCAAGTAAAAATGCCATGGCATCAAACATTGGTCAACACAGAAAAATAGAGCCAATAACAAGAATTCCATTGATGGAAGTGATAGAAAAATGTCATTTAGATTTTGGGCAAGTAAAAAGTTGGTTCGGGCAAGAAATTTTTATGTACTTGCCCGATAGGACAAGTGAATTTTAGAAAACTTGTCCAACCTTGCCTTGTGCTTTCTTTACTATAATGTGTAAGCAGTTGTTTGTGCTCCCTTGAAAATATCTACATACTGTTGTAGAAGTCAATTGATATGATTTTCCTGTTTTCTCTTCAACAGTTCAGCTAGTTGATGTGTTTGAGTGTACAACCTTCATCTTCCTGGTGTTTGAGCTGTGAGTATGGCTATATTATATCATTTATCGAATTATAGATTCTGCATTGAAAATGATGTTCTCAATAAATATCTCAGTCATCAAATGTGGTACACTGAGATCAGCTTGGTCCATATTTGCTGCATTTCTTTCTATATACTGTAATTCTTAAAATTTTCACTGTAGTTAAAGGTATGTGAATTTTGCAGTGACCGCTTCACCGCGAACTTAAAATTGATGTTTCTATAGCTAATGCTGCACAGTATGTGACTATATATAGTGCTACCACAAAGTTAGAACCACTACAAATACCCCATTTCTAGCCTGCCGCAAAATGAAATCACAGCAAACTTAAAAGGCTTTTAGTACATGTATGTCCAAACGTAATTGTATTCATTATGCGAATTCATTTGACTGCATTTTTCTTTCAGCATCAAAGGAGGAGAGTTGTTTGACTACCTGACTGAAGTTGTAGAGCTGAGCGAACGAGAAACCAGGTGAGGCAAAGTTTTCATAAACATCTTAAGTCTTTAGTCTAATATGTTATGCAAGAAACATACAACAATGCATGTTACCACCTAACCCTATTACTGATAAAAATTTGGCACTTTCTAAAGCTACTGTATGTTGTTTATGTTTTCTTCCACAGATTTGTGATGAGACAACTGTTTGAAGTGGTCAAATTTCTTCACGACTTGAACATTGTACATAGAGACCTCAAGGTAACGTATACTTTCTTATCTATTCTTTAGATGTTTATTTGCCTCTATTTAAAATAAACATGTTTTGATTATATGGTATTTAACAGTGCTTTGGCCCATGCACATGCATTTGTATACATGCTAAGATTTTTAATATATTGTGTGTGCCATGAGTTTGTCCATACTGAAGAGAAACATTCTACAAGGATTAATTTATTGCTATTAGTGCTCCTTGATAAGTCTGCAGTTTAATTTGTAGTCTTTGATTTGTGCCCCTAATGTGCAAACTACATTGTACACTTGGATATGCCCTTTAGGCTGTTGTCCCAGAACTTTGTACCCTCAAACTGTTTCCTCACTGAAGTTTTAATTCTGCAGTTTTTACAGTGATTGCTAGATGGCACTTTTGAGTAGTATAGCAACAGAACAACACACCTGCCTACCTCCTGAACCCATATGGGAGTCCATGTGACTCGTTTGTACTTTGGTCTTGCTCAAACAGAACATGTTGACATATGCTCATGAGGTACAAGATACTGCCTTTGTATTGTCTATCAACAAAACCACCCATCTGTCAATCAATTTCAGAGGGTCTGCATGCGTTTTTCTGTAAGGCATATTGAGCTATTTTAAGTCACTATCTATTGTAGCCGTCTCTCTCTAATTCAACATGAATCATTGTCTCAGTAGATTATTCGTGAAGCATAATCGGTCACTGTACATGTAGATTTTACGGAGCACATTATATGTATTTGCTATCCTGTAGTCATTGACAAGTTATTACTATCAAGAAGTAAAAAACTGGGCACAACAGAGTATTTGGTTGTGTCGTTGTTCACAGACAAGTTTTGCAACAAATACAACGGAACAATCCAAAAAAGTTGTGAACACTCCAAAAAAAAACTCCAACAAAATATCAATTTTCATTGCCTCCTGAATTTACCATTAATAGTCGGTAGGATTCCCCCATGCAGACCCTCCTGTAGGACCACATATTGTACCCGATACTTTGAAACACTGACACACTGCTTGACAATGTAGAATGTTTAACAATGGCACCTGCGTGCTACGTGGCAATATTCTTAGATGAAAGCCCTCATGTTTTGATTTCTTTTCCTTCGAATTCGCAGCCGGAAAATATTCTAATTCAAGGCAAGCTAGAGATCAAGGTATCCGACTTTGGCTTCGCGGTTCGACTGAAAGAAGAACAACTACTAAAAGGTATGGTGCACGCTTTTTATGCCGCGTATGCATGGAAGTATGAATAACAATTGACCATAATATCCTAAGAAATAATAGAATAGTTAGGTACTGTAGATTTCAGATGTGTTGACATACATAGTATCAAGTTTATAACCTCAGTATCCTCAGTATAAGTTCCTTAAAGTTATTTTTGAAGAACATTTTGCATGTTGTTTCAACCTTTTTATATGTTGCCAGATTCATTTTGAAACTGCTGAAATTGAACACTTTTAACACATTTTTTTTAAACACAGATTTACTTCATCGACATTATTATCGTTTAAAACCTTATTTTCTGCTACCTTCTTTACATCCATTCTCCCGGGCTTTACTTTGAGTAATTTGCGGTTTGACTTTGACAGCAAAAATGTCCCGCTAGGGTCACAACTTTTTCACGTTGAGTTCCACGTGCCTTTTTTGTCCACATTGTTTAACTAGGCAAACAAGCAAACACTAGTGCACATTGGAACTTGTAAGCACAGTGTAGCGCGTGCGGCACATACTGTAAATTCGCGTTTTTCGCTGTGGCAACTTTACCGCGAATTTAAAACCACCGCGAACATTTTTTCATTGTAGTAAGAGACTTCAGTGCATGGTGCTACCGCAAAATTAAAACCACCGCGAAAAGTCCTTTTTCCCGGTACCGCGAAATTAAATCCTCGCGAACTTAAATGCATTTACAGTATTGTTTGCATTGTGAAAGTCGGTCAAAGGGGGAAATGGTCCAATTTTTCGGTGTTACATAAAAGTATTGGGGAGTGTTATATAAAATGTCGGTGGGAATGGTTAAACTTTAAATTTGAGTTTAATACTGTAAGTCTTGAAATGTATGCAGTGGTTTTATTTTCATTGTATGCTCTCTCCAACGTGAAATTGTGACACCTCAAATATGTGCCGTTCCATTGTATTACTACTGTAATTCAGAATTCTTCCAACGGCAAACTTAAAATACTGCAAATACCTTTTGCTGTGAAATCAAGCCCTTGTGAAAATAAATGAACTTACAGTATATGTTACATAAAAACTTAGAAGGGGCAGTCTGTTTGACTTGAGTATGTTAAATGCATGTAAAAGATGGGGGCGAAATGGTCTAAATTCATCACTTTTACATCCCGAAAAAGACTATCAGGTATGACAACTTTCTGTAGTATACATCATTTTATCATTTTTATTCTTGCAAAGAAGGTTATGTTTTTGGTTGATCATGAGTTGTGTGTGTGTTTGGCTTTGTGTAGAAGACCAGCATAACTTGAAAATGCTTAGATGGATTGTATTGATATTTGGTATGTGGGCAGGTCTTGAGGAGACCTGAAAATGATTAATTATTGGGCCCCCTAGCGACTTATTACGGTACTGCATCTGAACTGAGTTTTGATATCTTGAGTTCTGGACATGCGATGGACAGGATTTTTTGGTGCTAGATTATACTTTATAGCTATTGTTTTCAATGGAATTCAGGCTTGGTGGTATGGCCAGAGCAAGAAAACATCAGCCTCAAGTTAATTTTTGTCACTTGTGCCTCTGTGTTACAGAACTATGTGGAACTCCCGGCTACCTCGCACCCGAAGTTTTAAAGTGCTCTATGATCGACGGTTTTGCTGGCTACGGCAAGGAGGTAGACATGTGAGTATATGTTATCTTTCTTTTATTCCAGCTTAAACTGACTGTGAATGATAGCATTTTGTTTGCATAGATAGGAATTCAAAGCTAAAATAAACTCTTGACCAGAGCTATTTCCAGTATCCCACTCTCCGTCCCTGGACAGAAATTTCCCTGTCAGGATGGAAAAATGTTACTGTAAATGCATTTAAGTTCACAGGGATTTAAATTTTGCGGTGGCAGGAAAAAGGACAGTTTGCGATCATGATTTTAAGTTCACGGTAACGTAGCATTATTCACTGTAGTCTATTACTGCCACAGAAAAATCTTTTTGGTGGCTTTAAGTTTGCATTGAATTGGCAACGTGAAAACCGCAAACATAAGACCACCGCAAAAATTTCTGCATTTACGGTACCCCATCTGTCCAAAAAATGTGAACTTCATGACATAACAGAATTGTTGAAAATGTATTTTGTAAGCTTAAATTTAACAGCAAATATCAACAATGCTCCAAAACAATAAGTGGAACACAACTCAGGGAGGCTCAAGCTACATTTCCTGTATAATATTTTGTAAGTTTGCAGTTATTGAAATAAAGTTGAAAAAAAGTGGGACAAAAAAATTTGAGACAGCACTGAGCTTTAAAGAAAGCTAAGTAAGAACAGATGGTACATTTAATCGTTAAAGGTCTCACTCAAGCGCAATATTAGCCTTCCAGACTAGAGTCAATGCATATAGAGTAAATTGTACATAAAATTTGTCTATCCATAAAGCCGACACTGTATATTCTGTATGATTGCTTATAGATTTGGTATTTACCATAATGATTACATTATTAAGGGCCCTTAATGTTTGTATGTTTCTGTATTGGCAAAGTTAAAATAGCAAAGTTACATGTATTATATCCATCACAACACTCATTCTCAATATTGATAAAATAAATATTAATTTCACAATCAATAAAAAAAATTTCAACATTACTGATTTTCAGATATGATATTGCAGAAAACATTTTTCAGCATGTGTTATTGACTGTAACAATATCATTACATCATATATACAAGTTTAAAGCTATCTGATACAATGTTTTTACAAGTACATACTGTAATTGTATGTGACATATTATAAGGTTTAATGAAATGAGATATAACCACATCTCCAGATAGGGACCTGAGGTAAAATCTCCGGGCTATTTGTGTAATTGACAGAGTCATCACACCATAGACATTTTCAATAAGTAGTAGAGGTTTGATGCTTGAGGCTTATGCCTAAAGCTTCCTCATACACAAATCTTTTTCTATTTAGTTAATACATATTTCTTCGCTTTCTCACATTATATTTTGAGTCTGATGAAGATGCCATACATAGCATTTAATTGCCGTGGCCTAATGATGAATGCCAGTCCTGTCTATTTACCCTGATGTAGTTAATCTGCACCAGTAGGTAATTTCCACCCAACGTGCCCCGGGGATTGCACGGTCACCCTGAATATGTCTGGGAGTTCTCTGTCTGTGTGAATACAGGGCTCAAAACTACACTCAGGCTTAGAGGATGATTAAATTACTGTAAATGCCTTTACGTTTGCTGAGTTAATTTCCCAGTAAGGAGAAAATGAGCGTTCACCGTGGTTTTAAGTTCGCGACAGTACTTTAGTAACTTAATGTACAGTAATAGACACTATATTGTTAAGTTTCATGGAGCAGCCACTACTAAAACACACAAACATAAAACCATTGCAAAAGTTTTTATAACTACAGTAATCTGTGCATGATGTATGTAGTATGTAGCACTACATGCGAGTCACTATCACAGCAGGGTTTCAAAATGTTGATATTGAAATCCCTAAACTATTATACATTATGTATGCCGAAAAGCAAATTATTATTAATCAAGCAACTGAATATAATTTTGTAATCCAGTCACTTAATAGATTCCAAATTTTGGAGTCCGATTTTCCAAAATCATATACAGTCATACCTGCCAGAGCAACCACCTCTTCTCAGCGACCACCTGGCCATTTCGACCGCTTTTTCTCGGTCCCGATTTATTTTCCCATTGACGTAAGCATTAAGCGACCTTTTCTCAACGACCACCTGGCCAACGCGACCGCGACCGGCCCCAATTGGGACCTATAACGACCGCATCATTTTCGAGATTGAGGTTTTCATCGATTTTTTATGATAATTAGCGTGATTTTGTGCCGAAATCGGCCAGTTTGCGTCGAATTTTGGGGTTAAATTGACAGTTTACAGTGTGCGTGTTGTATTCGACATTAAAGACCTCGCTTCTTTGCGTGCATGCAGTGTGCTTGCTATTTGCCATTAAACACAACGTCAACCATTTATACTTTGCATCGGGCATGTTTTGAGTCGATACTCTTCTCAGCGACCACCTGTCCAAATCGACCGCTTTTTTCCGGTCCCCCGGGTGGTCGTCTTGGGCAGGTTTGACTGTATACCTGGTTGTTTGAATGTGTAATTGCCATTTGGTGAATCTTATTACCTGAATGTCTAACCTTCATTCATGGGCATTTACACATGTTTGTTGGTGATTTCCATGAAATATGCATCTCTATCAAACGTACATGTATTTTTTTTAAATATAAAAGTAACGTCAACTTGAAGAAAAATTCAGCATTCAGTTTTTTTTAGCCCTTTCAGTCTTTCTCCCTCGTAACTGCCTAACCCCATGAATGATACAAATTTGTTGTCAAACTGCTACCTTTAGTAGGCTGAAATTTAAGAATGCATATTCTACATGTAGTTAATGCCTTACGGTTTGAGTTACTTGGCGAGCATACTTTCGAGCCCCGTTGGTTACCGTTATATAACCATCAAACAATCAATCAAATCCCCACGTCAGCCACACTTAATAGTGCGTCTGTAAAAAGAGCCACACGCGCTTGTGTCCATTTCCATACCACATATTCCCCCGGGTGGTCGACTCTCCTGAAGGGCGTTAGCGAATTTCTCTCGTGCTCCGTGTGATCATGACTTGGGGCGCGTACTGATGGTTGTGACGAGCAGCGAGATATCGTGTAGTTATCACGAGGATATTGAGTACGCCGTGTAAGTATTTTATTGGATAATTGAAGGACGATATATGATTCTGAATACAGAGTAAACTACATGTAGGTGCTGTTCATTGCTTGTAGTTTATGCTTGTATAAGAATGTCACAGTGGTATTTAACCCCTTTAAAAGACTTCTGTACGTGCATGTTGTTAGTCTCAGTTTATCAGTTTTATCTAGATAAACTTTATAGATATTTGGAATGCTAAATTTCATTTAGGTGCACTAGAGGATCTCTTTGTTTGACATACATTAATTTTGTCCCAGTATCCTGTTTATACAGTCATGCGTTTTAATTTTAAATGGCCAGATTTTTTATATGTACCTCTAATCTGAGAATGATTTAAAAAAATCTAGTTTTGCTTCTTACACACTCGTCCGTGTATAACTCAGGAAGAAAGCTCTCATGCAGCTTTAATCAAATAAAATTATGTAATAAGTGCCAGAAATTGTTTTAATTTCTATATTAGAAAACATGCATTGAATTCTCTGTTGCTGTTAAGGTCTACTCTACAAAAATCTTTGATCCATTGTAAGCTATACAGTATTGTATTTTTTTAGAATAATTGTAGCTATTTCATTGATTTTTCTGGCCAAAGATTTCACCTGCATTTTTCTGTTTGGAGGTCACACCAGACTAAAAGTACAGGTGTGGTGGATTCATTAAAAATTGATACGGAATTCAAAGCCTAACCTTTTATAGGCTTGTCACTAAAAATCAATCTATCTTGCAATTGTGGTTTGATTTTGATGCATACTACGCATGAGAAATAAGCTAGAAAGACATTTAAAGGTTATGATATTATGCAAACAGCGCTACTCTAAATAAACTGGAGAATAGTATGTGGTGGCAAGGTATTCTTTTGGTTAGGATTGTTGACTTTGAATCTAAAGGTTCTGGGTTTGAATCCCTTAGGTTCCGATGTTGTTCCCTTGGGAAAAGGCACTTTACGCCTATTTCCTGTATTGACTCCAGTGAAAATGAGTGTTACAGTAGCTGCCTAAGAAAATGGCAGTTTTTGGAAATGAAATGAACAAAATGAGTATATTTTGATATGTCCATGAAGGTTAGACATCCAGGTACAGTAGAATCCGCTTAATTGCATACCCCATTTGCCAGTGTATTTCGTGCAATAATCTGGGTGGTGCAATAATGTGAAGTTATCTAGCTGGACCACCCTGGTTTGGGATTTGGAGATTCCGTGCAATTAAAAGAAGTGTGCGATAATCCGTTGTGCAATCAACTAGCTTCTACTGTATTACTAATAAGATACACTTTCTGTTGTTTTAGGATATTTGAATTATGTTTCTGGTGATCCTGGAAGCTCATCTGTGTTGGTAGTAATCATATATACAATGTTACGTGGTACAATGCTAAACTTTCTTCCAACAGAAAGGTATACATAGATCACGTACAATGTACCTTAGAGTTTGTGCACATGTATTTTGTGTTGGAAGAAAATTTAGCAATGTAAAGCTTCAGTTTTTGCATTGATTTCTTCTAAATTTTTATTCATTGTTTGTCTTCCTTCAGGTGGGCTTGTGGTGTGATCATGTATACATTGTAAGTATCACATTACTTTATCCTATAACAATTGTAAACTTTAAGATGATGTTGTTCTTTGAAAAGTTTGTATAATTTCCTATCATATTATTGTTGGGATTAAATCTTGCATCTTCAGGTTTTATCCATTGCCTTTATATGATTATTGCTTGTAATTATTTCTAAGCGCCAATTTCATTTAGTATTTGGCAATGACAGTACTAGTAACTGAAAATTTAGAGTTGAAAAAACAACACAAAAAACTATTCCTCTAAATTCTTTATGTAATACAGTGTATAGTTTTCCTCTAATATTACTTCAATGCTAGTGATATAAGCGGTGCATTTGTGTCTCTGTGATCTCTGATATAGTAAGAGATATTATCAAATGCCGACGTGACATGCTGAGATTGTGATCTAGCCATCAACATCTAAGCCATGAATGTATTCTATACGGATCTTTCTTAAACCAGTTGGCTGGAAAAAAGTACTATCTTTGAGTGTTCCATTAAGCCCAAGACTTCCAGTTCTCTTTGTACGAAATGTTCCAATCCACAGCACCCATGTATTGTGTATGTTTTTCTCTTTTTGCTTGAGTTAGCATGACGCATAATTTCAAACTCTATAGCCAAGCGTGCATGCATGTAATTAAGTCAAACCTTCTAAGGTAGGGTGTTGCCAGCTCAAGTGAAAGCTCACTTGTACCTAATGAAATCAAAATGCATAAACATTGAGTCTCCTTAATATATAGAACTAACAAAGAATCTGAAATGATTTTCATATTGGTCCGGGTAAATTTTGCTAGATTTTGCATTACCAATGTCATTTTTCTCTTTTTTGACCAGAAAATGTCTTCTTAACCATCACAAGTGCACAAGACGTTTTGGATTCAAGTTTATTCTGATCACGTTGTAGCTTATAAAAGCAAAGTGTGTACTATCTACTGTTATGAGCATTCATGGAAAAACTGGTATCGATTTGGGCAGTCTTTATAAAAGCAGACAGGAATACATGATTGTATAAAAGCTTTAGATTTGCTGACCATGCAGTCGATAACCTTAACAATGTGCCAGTAAGGCCGTGTTGATTTGATTGTATGGATGACATCCTCTGGGAACCCAAAAACGATGCGAGCGTGTGAATAATAAAAATTTGACCAAAAAAAAAGGTTGCCTTAATTAGCCAGGAAGGTTGAACAAATGGCTGAACACACAGAATATGGTATTATACCAAACAATAGATTCTTAAATTTTTGTTCTTTCACGTCTTCTTTGACCTTGGAATATTCTATGACATTAGTATATGTTTTCCAATATTTATTCTTGCAATCCACGGCATATACAGTAGAGGCCAGTTAATTGCACATCGGATAATCGCACACTTCTGTTAATTGCACGAAATGCGCAACTCCCGCGGCGGTGCGGTCCAGCTTAATAACTTCGCTTTATTGCACCATTCAGATAATTGCACGAAATACACTGGCAAATGCGGTGTGCAATTAAGCGGCTTCCGCTGTATTTGCTAAATTTGACGCTAGCTGCTTTGTACGATTTACAGTATGGTTGAAAACTTTTTTACTTATTTTTGGAAACGGCCAAAAATTGATGCACACACAGATGTCATCCATGCAATCAAATCAACATGGCCTAACCAAAGCCTATCCATTTGAATGCATGTTCATTTTAGATCTAAAAGCTGAATCAGGAACAGACGCCTTTGAAGTGTTGGCTAGAAGTACAAAGAGAACGATGGGGGGCTTGACAGTCAGTGTGGCTTGTAATTTTGGAGCCGAAATGAAAATTGGATTTGAAGCTTTTGAAATTTGACAGCTTGAAAATTAGCATAGTACGTGCCAGCCTGCGTGCCTAGAAAAAAAATGTTGTGTTTCCTGTTTCAGTCCTGGAAGAAATTAGGTTCAGTAGGTAGGGATTATCTTTTTTTTTCTTGTAATTTTTTCATAATATCCAAAACTCGTAGTGATACGTATAACAATACAGTTGAACAGAGTATTAGGTCCTTGATAGGACAAGCAGTGTTTTTACTTCAATAGGAAGCAGGCTGAATAAAAATTGTAACTGTGTAATACAAGTATGTGACTCCACTGCCAGCCCTAAAAAAAGTCTAGGGTCGGCAGGTTTTTCTGGGGTAGGTAGGGAAACAAGAAACACAACATTTTTTTTTCCTAGGCCTAACCGCTGGCTAAACGTTTTCGCTTGCTGGCCGTGGTTTGCAAGCGAAAGGATTGAGCCAGCAGTTACTATAATGGTGGATGGTACATGTACATGTGACCCATGCTGGCTGCTTGAAAACCCCAATTGAATGTTAATACAAGTAATTGTAAAGTTTTAAAAGAAAAAGGCTACATCTATTGGTTTGACAGTAAATTGATTAATGTATAATGAAACACTATACATTATGTGTACACTGTACACTATACACTGTATACACTAAACACTATACACTGTATGTGTAGTGTTGCAGGGTTTAACATTCACTTGTCCCTTCAGCAGGGCTTTAGCCAGCGTCCGTTTTTCCGTCAATTGACGGAAATTTGCTGCCTGTGACGGAAAAAAAATTAGACCATTCCGTCAACCTTGACGGAAAAAAAATCACGGAGAAAGATATGAAATCTCCTGAATTTAAATAAAGTACGGCTATACCACGCCCAAACACCCGAAAAACTGCCGCGAAAACCACGCCAAAACCCCCGCGGGCCGATTTTTCCCAGCGCACGGCAAGCGCCGGCGTTCCTTATTTGCATTAAAAGAATACACTGGGCGGGAAAATTGACGCGCCATGACCACCGGCGCCAGAAGGTCTCAGTTGAAGTCTGTTATATGCGTTTTTGTTTACTTTTAATGTTAAACAACATGTGCTAACTGTAACATAACAATAAAATGAATTTACATAAAGAACGGGGCCGACTGGCCCGACTCCGACATACTGACTACGTGACATAAACAACGGCGCGGGAACGGGCCCAACTTGCGCTAACTGTTACATGACAATAGAATAAGATAAACATCGAGCGTCTTACGAGCGCAACATATGGGCTAACTGTTACATGACAATAGAATAAAATAAACAACGGGCGTCTTACGGAAACAACATGCGCTAAGTGTTACATGACAAAAGACTAAACTGGTCCGACGGGCGCTTGCACTAGCTGGCTTGCACTGTCAGTCACTCAGTTGAATTTCAACAGCCGTGATCGTCACATCTTTCGTTTCCTCTCCCCGTACCAGAAGAATGCAAACATGAAGAGAACCTTGAGTGACTTTTTTAAGGCAAGTCCGTCGAAGGAGAAGCAGGTCAGCTCGGTCAAGGTAGGCGACTCTAATGTCTCTGCTGTCAATGTACCGGTATCCGTGTCAACTCCGCCGAAGAAAAGCCAGGACAAGTCGGAAAAGAGAAGCGAACCTACCGTCCAACCATCCACGTCATCGCCATGCCCCCCGAAGAAGAAACAGTGCAATAGGAAGTTCCTGCCGAGCTGGCTAAGCATTGAAAGGTTTCGTGACTGGCTAGAGTACAGGGAAGATGAGGACAAGATGTACTGCAAATTGTGCATCAAGCACCGGAAGAAGTCTAAGTTCACAAGGGGAAGTACAACCTTCCAGAAAGATACACTGGAAGATCACGCGGATTCCAATACGCACAAGGCAGCAGAACGCGCTGAAAAAATGTCCGGCAGCATTGTCAACGCGGCGAAGAAGGTCGTGAGCAGGGCAGAGACCGGTGTTGTGGCCGCAATGAAAAACGTGTACTTCTTGGCGAAAGAAGAACTAGCGACCAGGAAGCACAAGCCGCTGCTGGAGCTGCAGAAAGACGTGGGGTGCGAGGCCGTGTCCTACTTGCCAAGTTAGCCACCGTAGGTAGGCTGCTGCCCATGCACACGGCAGACTGTGAACGGGGTTTTTCCACCCAAAACAGGATCAAGACACGGCTTAGAAACGCCCTGTCTGTCAAACGGCTTGACATTCTGATGAGGATCGCTATCAACGGCCCAAACAGAGCAGACTTTGACTTTCACATGGCGTTCGTAAGGTGGGCAGCTGCAAGGGACAGAAGAATTGTGTACTAGTCCAACTGCCCAAGTGAAAGGGACTTGCATATTCATAATGTTATATAGCTAGCTATATCTCCTTAGATAATATGATTAGCTTTTGCCTTTACTTTTGCACCGTATTTTATGTACTAGACTGTAAAGTAAGGAAGTTTTGAAAAACTCGACATTGTATATTTTTCATTCATTATCACAATCGTCTGTTCAAATGAACCCCCAACAGAATTGCAAGTTGGTACGTTCCTACGAACTTTCACCCAGAAGATGACGTAGCACTTGTTGTTGCTAGCGGCCATTTTGTTGCCTGGTGCCGATTCCATAATTTTGAGTGAAATTCAGTGAATGTTACGTCGACTAGTGTTGTCCTTTTATGTCGTAAGTATACATGTAACTTTCAATTGACGATATAGGAAACCATTGTGTAGGGTATAAAGTAAGATATTACCTACCTTGACCTACGTTGACAAATTCGTAGCACGACTCGTGAAGTCCTTTCGCTGACGCTGTCTTCCGATGACCGAGAATATCAAAGACTACGAAGTATGCGAACTAGCTTTGCCATTACCCATTGAAGGAGACGGAGACTAATAAGTAAAGTTTCTTTTATTATAGGAATTCATCAGGTAGTAGATCGTTTTTATTAATAAACTTTAATCAGGTTTGCTTCAATTCTGTGCGTGCGTGTGTGTGTTATTTGACGTTGTGAATGGTGACGTTACGGAAGGGCGTGATAATGATCGCACGAGGCAGACATTGTTTTGTTTAAATTTTGTAGTCAATGACGGAAAATAATAAACGATGACGGAAAAAAATAATTTTCGGAAGGATTTTTCCGTCAATGAAAATTGGGCTGACGGAAAAAAAATTCGAGCTGGCTAAAGCCCTGCCCTTCAGGCAAGTACATAAGAAATTTACTTCTTTGAACCAACTGTTCACTTGCCCCAAATCTAAACATGTTTTTTCACTGTCAGTAATAGAATTCTTTTAGTATCGGCTCTATTTTTCTGTGTAGACCAATGCTTGATGTCATGACTGTGAAAAGTAACAAGTATCACAAATCTCAATGGAAAAATCTTACTTGCCTGATCGGACAAGTGGGGTAGGACATGCACTTGTCCGATCAGCATTTTTACTTCCTGGGACAATCAGACTATTGGACTTGTCCAACCGTGTATTGTCAAAAGTTCTTAACTGTGTTAGCTTTCTGATGATGAATCATTAAGCCATCATCTTGCCAAGCCATCACCATGCCAAGCTGGGCAAACATTGTGATAACCTAACAAATTGAACAAAAATGAAAATTGGCATTAGCTGCATATTCCCTCATACAATGTACTTGTAAGAAGGCAACGATGGGAAGTTGAATCCACCACTTTCATATGGACTGTTTGGCTAACTAAAAGATTCGAGTTCAAAGATTGAAAAGCAAAGCTGGAACACTGCAACATGTACTGTAATATTACAGTAGATTCACTCGTAACCTTGCCTTGTCTCATATAGCTTGTAAGCATTAAATTTTGCTTTATATGACTTACGTCTAGCATTATATTGCAAATTGAACCCTGTTTTGAGAATTTGAAAAAATTGTATTTTGGACCCTAAATACTAAAAGACTCGCTATAAAATGGGATGCAATCTGTGGTTGGTAATGTTATACATCATACAATGTTGCAGTTTCATTTCTGCAAGGCTTCGAACTTGCATAAAAAAGGTAATGTACTAGGAAGTCCCATTAGCCCTTTTGAGGCCATAGGGGCAGGGAAATGGGTTGCTATCCACTGTATCTAAGGCATGGTATTGAAATACGGAACCCAACCCTCTCCTTTTCACTGCCTTTTTCCTCCCTAACCGAATCTAGGTACCCATTTTTACACCTGGGTCGAGTAAGAAAAGTTGTGTAAGGTGCCTTTCCCAAGAGCACAGGATCCATAAAATGACTGGTTTGAGCCTAGGACCCTACTGTTATACCACACAAACCCTGGAGCTGTTTTCAACACTTTGAGTTGTAATGTACTGCCCTACATGTACAAGTACAGTATACTGTAAGAGCCCTATATGTATGTGTACTGACAGGTTTGTCTTGTTGTGTTATGTCAGGTTGGCTGGACAGCCCCCCTTCTGGCATCGAAAGCAGATGATGCTGCTGAGAAACATCATGGAGGGGAACTACAACTTCGACGGGCCGGAGTGGGAAGATATCTCCCACACATCCAAGGACCTGGTGAGTAGGGATGGGGAGGGGGGCTCTCGCTGGCTTTTACGTTTTAGCCAGGCAAGACATCTCCCACACATCCAAGGACCCAGTGAGTAGGGATGGGGAGGGGGGCTCTCGCTGGCTTTTAGGCCTAGGGCCCACTTCCCAACCCGGGGCCTGGCCGGAAATCTTGCGGAAAGAAAAATATGATAAGAAAGGCAACAAAACACACAGAACGTAAAAGAATTAGTTAGGAGCATAATTCCAGGCGTCATTTTAGCCAGGCATGCGTCCAGACATCATATGGACGCGCTGTTCTAAAATAGTAAGAAGTTGGACGCACTGGATACGCTTTCATTGGGAAGCAAATCCTCTGACAAGCATAAAATTCTGATTGACCTGGTGAGGGATGCTACTATGTTACTTGTGGTCACAGTCTTCTACTGTGACCTCTCGGACAGTGAGAGGCCCTCAGTATACCATGTAAAATGCACCAGTTTAACTTGAAATTCTCGAAAACTCTGCACCATGGAAGGTGGATGCCTCGGACCCCCTACAATAGTAATTTACTGTTATACTTACTGTGTATCACCAAGAAATTTGGACCCCCTATAGTAAAATCCTCAGGTGTGGACATTGTAAGTGCAACATTTTGAAGAGTGTGTTTGGGCCGCACCAGTTTACTTGCATGGTCACAACGAATGACCCCTTATGGGGGGGATACATTGCACATGTAGTTGGGATTAAGGGAAGGGGAGGATCACTAACGTCTGTGATGGCATCAATTTAGTTCAGTTCATCCTACATGTATAGAGAGGCACACCACTATTGTCACAAATCCCCTTTTCCAGCATGACAGAGCAAAGAGTCAAGTTAGGCCGACCATGCCTGCAATGCTTTTCCGGTTGCCATACCAATAACCTTCAAGGAAATTTACAAAAAAACAACAACTCTAAATACAATATATTTTACAGCATGAGATGCTTGGTTTCTTTTTGTATATGAACCAGTTGGTTTTTTAACTGTGTGATTTTTTCTTTCAGATTGCCCACCTCCTAATTGTAGATCCTAAAAATAGATTCACAGCTGAACAAGCGCTTCAACATCCCTTTTTTGAAAGCATTGAGGTAAGTTCTTTTTTTTATCATGGTTGAAAAATTTCATGATGTCATCACTGCAGACACTACTGTTATAATAAACTGATAGACAATAAACAAATTATTTACATGTTTTGATAGCAAGTTTTCTCAAATAGTTGGCAGAAAATCATTATTATGCCTAATAAAATGCTTTTAAAATTTCAGCCTTTGTTACATCGTTTAGCAACATGTGTTCTAATGGGCAATTCATAGTTTGGCTATTATTTGCTTTATCATAGATGATTATGATTTTTTAAATGTTAAGATTGATGGTACGGTAGACACAAATATGATTTCATCCAGCCTAGTGATTCAGAAGACCTCCCTTGCATGTGTAGCAGGAAATTGTGCCATATGGTTTGTAAAATAACAATGTCATGCGCTAACGCTTTGAAACAACAGGAAGAAGCTTTGATCGATCTGTGCTTGCATGTATGCTGCAATGTAGATTTTGCACAGTACTTAATACATTGCACTAAGTCCTGTTTCTAACTCTTAATACCAATAGGGGTGCCTATTATTTAGTATGAATTTTAATTGAATTCATATATTCTTGTACTGAGAAACAAATACTAATCTTAAAGTGACCAAAGATACCAGATGGTGTTTAAAACATCTGACCGTTTCCTAAATCATATCCAGTTGCTTGAGTAACTGACTTTTGGCAAATCTTGCAGTATATATATTACTATCTACTGCTTAGTAACATACCCTTAAGTAGACTTCTAATTATATAAAACTTTTGTCCTGAGTAATTTTAGTTTGTAATACTATTATATATATTTTTTCATAGCAGATAACACACACAATCTACTTTGAAGAAATATATACAAACTAAAATCACTCAAAAGAAAGGTTCTAGAACATTCAAAGTCCATTTAAGGGTATGAAAGATTTCTCTACACACAGTATGTAAGAATTTTTTCTTAGTGCTAATTTGGAAGTATGTAATAAAATTGGTATGGATTCTGTAAAATTCCTAGAAAAACATACTAAAGGCACCCCTGCCCAATAACTGTATGTATATGTCAGCATACCTACGTGTGTGGTTGACAAAAGACAGGAGACACTTCTTAAGCATTCTTGCACGACTCCAAGAAACTTGTCTTCTTAAGTCGACATTAACTTTTGTTTTTATCTATGATTTCTCTATGAATCAGACCAAAGGCAACAATTATACTATAAAAACTTTTTTTCTCTAAATTAACAGTGGAAAAGCAACAACAACTTTTCCCTCCCAAAATTGCTAAAGTCTTCTTTTTGATTTTGTTTTGCTGATTTGCTGCCCTTAACATTTTGGTGCATACATGTATACTAATTGTGATTTCACAGCTTGTCATTTTTAAAGCATATTTTATAATGATTGTGATTATTGCTTTGTTAGGAAAACTGAAATTTATTATATGCTTTTAACCTTGCTTACTCCTTATTTTAACAGCCAAATGCTGTAACTTCTTGGTGTATCTAAAACTTTTTTCACTTTTCCCCTTCTATTATTGTCAAAATGAAGAAAAGAATTTGAACCCACTTTGGCTTTGTATTTTTTTATACCTACATACAAAATGTATATTACAGAAGTCTGGGTACCATCCGGATAGTAGTTCACTCTGACGCTTATTATATACTATATACAGTCGCTTCTCTGCTATTCCGTCTGGGAACCTTGACATCTCTAACATCTGGAATCGTCCAAAGTTTGGACAAGGGTGCTAATTGGTCCCTAAACTGAGCGAATTAAGGAATGGGTACAAGCGCTCGTTCGAACAGGCGTTCCACCACCCGAAATGCCCGTTTGCAGGAGGGCCTGTTGTCATTTAACAAGAGCTCTTTAATTCGCTCATTAGCTGACGTCACTACCAAAAGATTTGAATGTACAGTTCCCAGACGGATAGCAGAAGTGAACATAGGAGCAAACTACTACCTGGATGGTACCCAGGCTAATATTACAGCATGATATTAATACAATATGTATTGGGAAGCTGTGATGTTAGCATGCCTTGGTCTGGCTCATAGTTTGTAACCTCCCATTTTTGCTTGTTTACCGCTTGTTTCATGGACCTTTCTCCTGCATGGTGTCTCCTTTAGTACGCTGTATGGGCTGAGAAGCGCTTGCGGAAATCTCGCAGTCCCAGAAAAACGGTAGTCTCTCAGACGTTCTTTTTCGATGTGTGGTCCCACCCAATCACGCTCAATCTCTTTAACAACCATGCAATTATTGATTAACCAATGGTATGGCTGGTTACATCTGGACACAGCAATGTCTTTCATAGGTCACCATTTCTTTTGCTTGCAGTTCTTCTGTCAATAGGACTACTAGAGTATGCATGGGTGAACGGTTAGGGCATATTACATGTGGCAGTGTTGAAAATAGTGGAACACACTCTTACTAGCCTACATTTTGTATGGGGTTAGCCAAAGTAAGAAGATCTGACGCCTCACAATGTGCAAAAATCTAACATGTTTAAGTTCAGCATACAATGTAAGAAATATGTGAAAATGAGCACAAATTTGTCTGCTGTAATTTTAACTTGAGAGTTAAAAAGCAACTTGATAGTTAAAATGCAGAAAAGTTGAAAAGCACCAATAGGAGATATGATTTCCTGGTGAAATAAACAAACCCAAAGAAAATCACTATGAACAAACATTGTAATCCAACTCTTGCAGTCTCAAAACAGACATATATTATTCCTTAACCATGCACCAACAGCTTTGTCAAGTACTGTGATGCACTACTTCATACCCAAACTACATGTACCATTGACCCGGGGGGCACAGATAAACACTGTATTCTGCAACCTGTATTCTGCTACCGTAGCAAGTACATGTAACATGCTTTTGAATAATACATGTATTCAAAGGAGATATTGTTTTGAGTGGCAAGACATTGTACAGTCATGTACATCAAAGTTTCAAACAAGATTCTTGTAAACACATTCATTAAAAGAAGTTCTAAATTTTTTTCCATACTGAGAAGAAGATTTGGTGCTGTCCTTGGTGCTAGTGCCTTGCTGATATTTGAATTGCTAAAAATTCTGCAGACTTAAAAGCATGTACATTTTTACTAAGATTACTAATTAGAAATAATCAACAGTTGAGAGTGGCTCCTATGGCATAACTGTATCAAACAAAATTCTTGTAAGCACATCTTTAAATTGTTCTAACATTTTCCCATGCTGAGAACAAGATGTGGTGCTGTCCTTGGTGCTAGTGGCTTGCTGTTGTTGAAATTGCTGGAAATTCTGTAAACTATAAGATCAGATGCACACATTTTTATTCAGATTATCAGACTAAACAACACAATTCTATTCACTCTAAGAGCCATCTCAAATGTTGTAAGGTAAATTAAAGGATAATTCAGTTTTTTTAGACTGTGGTTTTCCTGGGTTCTGAGAAATGTGTGTCACTGTATCTCTTGAAATTTTTACAGTAGGTGTATGTTCTTGGTTTTGTGGTAACAGCTTCACTGTAAACTCAGAATTACCGGTATTTCCATTACTGTAGATTATGCAACTATTCCAAAATTAAAACCACTGCGAATGCTCCATTTTCTCCTTTCCCCAAAATTAAATCACCATAAACTTAAAGGAATTTACAGTACTTGGAAAGGTTGACCTTTAGTCCATTTACCAATGTTTTCTCAGAGCCAAGCCAAGAGCCATTTATAGACAGGGAGCAGTCACTACTGGTTAATGTGTTTTCTAGAGAAACTGGGTTGAAGGTGAACACATGCTGGTCAGGGTTCTAGCCAGGATTTTATTTTAGGGTAATGGTAATGGCATGGTGGGGAAGCGACCAATCAGGAAGGGGGGTCTTGGCCCTTTCACGATGAGATTTTGAAAATGTAGAGTAAAACGTTGGCATTCTGTTACCATCACATGTAACATGCTAAGTGTTTTTTGGTCAGCTTTGAGTGTCATATCATCATGCACTTTTTTTAATGTCTCCGGGGCCCTAAACTTTGACTGTTTGACATATTACACACAGTGCATCTTGCTGTTCATGAGCATTTGGAATCATGAAATAGCATATTTTGCTTCCACAAAGTATAAGTAGAAGCTGAAATAATGACCAAATCTGACACAGAAACTCCTCAAAACCCAATTAAACAAATCCTCTTGCAATTAATTGGTGCTAATTTAACTGTGCTTGATGTACTTAATGAAAGTTTTGTATGTGGTGTACATGTGCATATAGAACCATTTGCTTGTAGAGGTAGTGGTGTATAATGCATTGAATGCATGAACTTTGCTACTTCTCTCGTTTAACAACCTTTTTTAGAATCGAAGGTTATTATCATTGTTGTGTCCAGAAACATCAACCAGCTCCAATGAGATAAAATTTAATATGCATTTATGTACATGTACTGTGTTTTTACAGTGCACTATTCAAATGACAATTATTGCTTCTATGATTTGTGGTATATATGACATGTAGTTTTAGATGTAATGTAAATGTGTTTATCATCAGAGAGGAATAGGCTAACATGGAGATGACACACTCCCTTAACAACAAACAAACAAAAAACTAAGGATGCTTACACTTTTGCACAAACGTGATGAAATTTGTACAAATCTGATAAAAATGAATCACTATGGAAAATGTACAAATCTCATGGAAAGCACAGTTTTATGGCTAAAACTGCTGTGTTGCGGTTTGTGTGTTTTTCATCAGATTTGTACATCTTTGTGTAGTTCTTTGTTTTTATGAAATTTGGACGAATTTCATAAATTTGATATGAATGCCTCTAAAGGTACCCCTGGTCTTTTGGCCAGCAAATGTGCATTATGCAAACCCATGATTGCAAGGTAATGGACTGATTACAGTCTCTTACCAACAGACCTCAGCTCTAATGATGTCAGTACAGCTAACGAAGTATTGATTGGTCAATTTTGGGGAAGAAACAACAGTCATGGCCAAGAGAATGTCTACAATGCTTTTTTGTTTACTTTTTGAAGTGAGATATACGAGATGTACATTTTTATTGGGATGCAGTGTGAATTTTTTCAAAGTACTATTAGACACAATCAAAGCTGTGCATTAAGTGAAAACCTCTACATAAGGACCATCTGGTCATTGTGACTACTTTTTGATAATATTTCGCACTGATTGTAACAAGCATTATAAGAAACCTGTCTATAAGTGACCACCTGTCCGATTGTGTTGGTCTACATGAGTGGTCTTCTTGGGCAGATTGCTATTAGAAAAAAATCATTATTCTTTTTGACAAAAGTATCTTTATCAACATTGGATGCTATGACATCATTAAAGATGAGGTCTATACAATGTTTAGTATCATCATGCGAGTTTGCATGTTGCGTTTCTTAGAAGAAAATACAACCAATTGTCTTCAGCTGGTAGTTGATAAGGGAGTCTGTTGTTTCCACATAAGTTTATTCTTCTCTGTCTCTTTGTTCCATGTGCTGTCATTTTATGTTCCCTTATTGTGAGTATACTAGTTAGAGTGGACCTAAAACTTCTAACACGAGAATGCTGCATGTATCCTGCATGAAAAACTGACCTGTCTTGCTAAATGTTGCATGCAATATTGTGTATTACACATTTTACTGTATTGTGTAAGTTGGACTGTACCATCTAGAATAAGTTAAGATGCAAATACTTACACTCCTTTTTGGTATATAGGGGCTGTGCCCATCTCAATTTCAGTAGGCCTTGGGCCACACAGGCTTTAAGGGTGGCCACTGGTAGTCAGTCAACTGGGATCAGAATATGTTCAAATCCTTACTCTCTCCATAATTGCAGAGTGCTAGGCAGAGAAAGCAATCTTTTCTTTAACGAGATCTGACTGGGATTTGAACCCATGACCTTCCGAATCTAGGATCAAGATGAGAAATGAAAGTTAAAAAGCTTGGACTTGCAGTTTCTTTTTTAATATTTACCAGAAATCTGGAGTACTAATAAAATTAAAGTTGTCTTGAATCATCCAAAAAGTGCCACTGAAAGTTCTAATAACGTGTGAAAATTAACACATTATTATGATTGTGAGTTCTATTTTAGAAATTATTTTTAGTGTAGTCTGATGCCAAAAGTCTGCAAAGACAAATTGAGTCAGTGAAATGAGATTAAAAGTCTAGAGCACTGAATGGTCATTCACACAGTCGTATAATACATGTGCAGTGTATGTGCCAAAGAAAAAGAAATGATATTTTACCTCAAGCAGTCATAATATGACCTTTCGCTCAGAGACAGGGAGGCAATTTTGTAGGGGGAATTTCCCAAATGGAATCTTACAACCGGTATTTCCAGCACAGTAGGAAGATTGCAGAGCTGGAAGTACCCACCAAAGGAAGGCTTTTAGATGTTTCTGCATAAGGCCATGCTGACTTGATTGTATGGATGGCATCTGCATGTGTATCAGTTTCCGTCCATTGCCCAAAAACTATGTAAATCATACAAAGAAGCTGCAAAATGAGAAGCTATTTGCAGTAAATTGAAAAGAAAAAGAAAATTGATGTGAGTGAAGTCTTTCAAAGTCAAAGAAGATGTGAAAGGACAAAAATAAAGAATCGATCGTTCGGTATCCCATGTTCTGTGTGTTCAGTCATTTGTTCTACCTTTCTGAACACTTTGATTTCTTAATGAAGGTGTTTTTGCATGCTCGCATCAGTTTTTGGTGCCCTTGGGATGTCATCTATCAATGAAATCTGCCTGTAGTCAGTGAGATTTAGGCGTATTCTTTTCTTGAAGGAAACCAAGATTTTTGTTAATTAGAAATTTGCATAATTTCTGACCAATGCTGAACGAAAATGGAGAAAATTTACAAAACATTAGTTCTAGGTTTTTCAAACCTTACCAATGGTTGGGTCAGAATTTTGGTGTGCATGTATACTTATTTGCAACTTGACACGAATCTTCCTCTAATAAAGTCTTCCACTTTTAAAGCATGACTATTACATGTACATGTAACATTAAACTCTGACTTAAAGCATGAACTTCAAAACATAGCATAGTTATAGCAACAACTCCAAAAACTGGATGCTTCACAAAGCAATCATTTATGAATTAAGGTTCAACTGTGATGGCAATTCAAAGATTTTATGGTAAGAGATATTGCCTATAAAATCTTTACCACACAGTTATTGTATATTGGATTTGTGTCTTGTGAAGTAATTTTTTAAACGTGTGAAATTAATGCAAATCCTTGTGATGCTGCCTAAATTGTTTCTTCTCTTTAATCCCTATAGCCTTCTGAAAAGGGCAAGTTTGATGCCAAGAGCAAATTCAAGGTAAGGTATCATATATACATAGATATGCTAGTTTTAATGGAGCATTCTATTATTCAGTGACTTTACTTTAAACTTTAATTAAAGGTCCTATCAAGGCAACCTTATCAATTTGAAAGTTGAATAGAATTATAGGTTAGAAACAGATACTTAGTGACAAGCAGTGAATGAATGTGGACTTCGGAATGCTGCTACTTGTAGATGAATGATAAAAACAGCATTATCTCCCATGGACAGCCTTATGTTCCGACACCCCTATGTTATGATGCTCCTATTTTCCGATGTCCCGATGTTCCGGCACCCCTGTGTACCGACACCCTTATGTCCTGACACCCTTTTTTTCCGTTGCCCGTATGTTCTGACGACCCACCTTATGTTCCGACACACCTATGCATGTTCCAACAACCCTACATTTCGACGTCCCTATGTTCCAATGCCCCTATATTCTGGTGCCTGTATGTTTTGATGCCCCACCCTATATTTCGATGCCCCTACATGTATGTGCCGACACCCCTATTTTCCGACGCGTCTATGTTCCAATGCCCCTATGTTCTGATGCCCCTATGTTCTGATGCCCCTACATGTATGTGCCAACACCCCTATGTTTCGGCGCTCCTATATTCCGACGCCCCACCCTATGTTCCAACAATCTACATTTGTATGTTCCAGCCCATGTTCCAACACCACTACATGCATGATCTACATCCCTATGTTCCAACTCCCCTATGTCCTGGTGCCTCTATGTTCTAACACCCATATGTTCCAACACCCCTATATTCCAAATTCGCTATGTTCTGATGCCCTTATATTCTGACACACTATTTTCCAGGCTAGTGTAAATTTGTTGCCTGTTATATCTAACTGAATATTGTTTCCTCACTTTTACTCGCAGGCTGCAATAGCTGCTGTGTGTGCCACACAGAGACTCCAGGCCGGGCTGAACCGTCAGCAGGTTCTCACCTTCAAGACCATGGCGGAGGACCCGTACCGCGTACGGGGCATCCGCCGCGTCATCGACGGCTGCGCGTTCAGGATATACGGACACTGGGTCAAGAAGGGCGAGGATCAGAACAGGGCCGCTCTGTTCGAGAACTTTCCAAAACGCGACGCCACAAAAAACGCCAACGTTTCGAAGACATGGGTTTGACCCAAGGCGACTTGAGGCGTAAAGGAGCAGTCAAGATACAAGGGTTGCTCTATAACGTCTGTGGCAAGTCATCGTTTCATCAAAGGTCAACACAAAACAACTCTCATTCACTGGAACACAATCAGCACATTCATACATTTACACTGATGTATACTGTTGGCTGACACAACATTAACGAAAGCTCTGCCTTGCTTCATACTTGCCCTAATAGCGACAACCCGTTGGACAACAAGTGGGAATATCACCTATATCACATGACCTGGATAGAAGTGTGACAAATCAGCAACAGGTCAAAGGTGCCCGACAGTTGGTATCAGCCCCCGTCTCGGTTGAGGGCACTTTTACTTGAATTCTGAAATAACTTTAGATTTTATTGTTCTCAACTTCGGAAATTTGAATAGTTACATGTAGCTGGGAGATGCAGTAGGTTTTCCAACATGGCCAACAAAATTCAGTGAAAAATGTAAATGTTACATATTTTTCCAAAAGTCTATGTTGTGTCAAGCAGTGCTATCTTGGAAAATGTGCCTGTTTGGGGTGGTCACAGTGACTTGGAACTTGCACCCTCCTGGCTGTAGTGATAAACAGTGACAGTATTGGGCAGTGCCAGTTGGTATCACAGTTAAGAGCAGTCATTGCAGCTCACATGTAGCTCACCATGCCAATATACACAGTGGCACAGAGACAGCAATGTAGCTATATTTGTATAGGGAAACCTTTAAAGTCACCTACTGAATTTAGGTAGTGTCATTCAAAGATACTATTTACTGCAAGGGCTATTGCATTTAAAAAGTCTTGAAGAAAATTGTTCAGTGTTGACTTTTAACAATAAAGAAGGAGGACTGAGAAAATAATTTGGCATATGGGTGAAAAATATGAAAAGGAACCCAAAACATAACTTTTTGAATGAAATAGCCACAGCAGCTTAGAGAGTCACAGGTATTTTTGCGGAACTGTGACGTTTTCCATGTAAAATCTATTATAACAGCAAAGTATGCAGCTTTAGACTACAGGTAAAAGTGGTGTAGTCAACACCAGCTTTTGGCACATTTACCCACTCAACAGGAACATTGGGAGGAAAAGAGCTGTTCAGTACATATGAAAGTATTCCTGTGGTGTAAGTGGCAAGCGATTCCGTTAGGGATCAGTTTCGTGAATCCGTGGGCGGGGGTTCGATAGCAGGATCAGCTCCAGCTTCGACAGACTGCACCATGTACGAGGGAAGTTAAGGCACCTCAAAGAACCCAACACACTTATGGAAAATAGTTACTGTAGTGTCAAAAAAATGTGAGCTGTACTGAAACCGCATTGCACTACTAGCTTCTCGAAAAGCATCAATTCTTGCTTGACTCTCAAACAAGGATGACTAAAGAAAAAGTCTAAATGTCGACAGATGCCATACGATTTAACTATTGTTTCTAGATGCCTACCTCAAAGTGACGTGCACATAAATTCTAATTTCTTATATATATTATGTACAGCTTGTTTACTAAAGGTTTTTGTTTGCTGTTCGTACCAAATCATGTATGGCAAGGCCCCAACAGATTGTCTTTAAGGTTGCCTTAAAAAGTGCTTTAGATCAGCAGTCGATATCTTCTCATAATTAATATTACAGTTTGCATTCAAATAATAGTTTCATAGTCATATTGCTAAGTTCCATATATGATTCATGTAGATTATGATATTACCTATAGGAAAAGTTGCAGTATTTTTTACGCACATATTTTATCGTAGGGTTCAAGATTATTATGTTTTAGCCAGTCATCTTATCTAGTTTTGACTCTACTTTGTTTAGATGATTTTGTGGACAGTTTAAGTTTTAGATCATGTGTTTTCACTGCATTGCTCAGCAATTGCATCTTTGTATTATGATTTTGATATGCCATATACATGTACATGTGAGTTAACTGTTAAGTAGACTTATTTTAGTACAAAAAGTTATAACTTTGTTTTCTATTAGATCATTTGATGCTGCTGTTTTAATTAAAGATATTGTACTAAAGATTGTACATATTGTACATAAAAGTGACACTTTTGGCGGTTACCCAAAAAATGTTTGTAGACATGAACTTGAGATATTGTGTTTCTTACAAAATTCTTCCTTAAACCAAGGACGTTATGCTTAAACTAAAGGTTCACAGATTTACAAGAAGAGACTCTGGCTATAACCATTGTTATACAATGTCACATACATTTTGTACATGCAGTACATACAGTCCCCATGCTTCCTGGCATTTGTAACATTGATATACAGTTGTGTCATCTGCAATTTACTGCTGAGCTGCTAGGTGGTGCATGTGAGTAGCAGAAAGTGTTGTCAGAAAATACCACTTTATTCTGAACAGGTGAAAAGGCAACATGGTAATTTATGATGATTTATTTATTCATTAATTTCTTAGTAAGGTTAGGTTAGTGTAGAACACCTTTAGATAACCATAAGCAAATGAACAATTCTCTGCAGTTATGACATTCTAGGATATATTAATTTTTTCAAAGTCTTTGTAATTTTGACAATTGTCACAGTACCTGGCAGTGCTCCCTTGCTCTCTCTGATAGCCTCACAATGCCCCCTAGTGGATATTGGTATTACTGCAGCACTTATGTTACCCAGTTGTACTTGTTTTCATCTATACCAAAACAAGCATTGCTGTGCCAGAAAATATGCATTACATAGTTCTGCAATTATTTATCAGTATATGAATATAACGATATCAAACTCAAAAGCTGTTGCAATGCATTCTCATATGTATACATTTATATCAAGATAAATTGTAATTCTGCCATTTGTTCATATACGTACATGAATTCCTTTCATATGTAACTATATACTTAATAATGGGTAGAATATGGTGTACCATTTTCACAAGTTGCAGTTAAGCCTGAAATAGTTTTTACCTAAAAATGTTCAATTGCTTCAAAAAAACCTTCAAAATACTACATGTAGCAAAAGCAGTGGACTCATTCTAGCTGTGTAGCAGACATTCAGTTATTAAGTCCTTTTGTAAGATCTGATGCATTTCTGTTGCATCTTACATTTTTGTATCTGCAATTTACTGTTGAGTTGCTAGGTGGTGCAACTGAGTGGTAAGGTGGCTAGCGGTGTAATAATACATTACCTTGTGCAAGTGAATGATACGGGGTCTCTTGAAAGACTTGGCTACGGAATCATTCAGTCAAAGACATGAAGCATCTAAGAGTTTGCTACGGGTCCGTTTCTAGTCTCTTACTGTGGAAATGCATACAGGATAGATGATTTTGAAGACTTGTATAGAGACATAATTCATAATTCTGTAGTGTGTTCATATTTATGTATTATGTAATTACTGTTTGAATGAATAATTAGTAGTTATTTGATGAGCCGTTCCATTTTAAGTTAGTAATTTGTTTGTTTTGAGTGTGGATCTCATATTTGTGAACATTTCTCACTGCAAATAAAAGAATTTTATCAAGGCACTCATACGTTGTTGAATCATGCTTTATTTTGTTAGAAAAAAACTTTTATACTATAAGAAATTTGATTTCTAAAAGTTTGTTTAAAAGCTCCTTCATAATAGTAATTCCTTTTGAGTTATTGTGTGTTCTCCTTTTCTTAGTATACCAAGGATGTAGTTTATCTATTATACTCAATGAATTCATGACATCAGTTGTAATGCCATTATGGTAGGTTTCGTGAGAGAGCAAATATCAACAAACAGCACGTTCATTTGGATAGTGCATGAGCGCCACCTTACGGTACGTGTGTGCACTGCAGCCGGTGATTTTTGAATAGATGTCAAGTTGTTGGAATGTCATTTACATTGTAGGCTGGACTCGTCTGGTAACCGTCAGGGGGGGGGGGGGGGTCGAAAATTGAACTAGAACTAGAGCTAGAACGTGTGACTCAAAACTCACGAGGGAAAATCTTTTATAGTATCGCCTGTCTGTCCTACAAAGTAAGATTAGGCCACAGCAAGTAAATTTTATGGATGACATCCTCTGCAGAATGCAAAAATAGGCATCATAAAGTTGCGATGACTGTTGCCAAGAATTAAAGGGACAAAACATGGTATCAGAGCCAACAAGGCTTTCATTCCTGTATTCAAGACAGGTACTGGTGTGGTAAAAGTGACACTAGTGTGGTAGACTGGCATCACCAACAAAGTTGGTAACCACACTCATAGCTTCCATATTGGTGTCACTTTTACAACTATCCAATAAGTTTCATTTCTACAACTACAGTCCTTGGAGCCTCGCAAGTGTCACTTCTACAAGTACAATTATTAGGCTGCAACACAACATATTTGCTCATTTTGGTACTTTATCGTAATGTTGACCATCCCTGCAGAAGAAAAAAAAAATTTTTTTTCTGAAATCAGGCGAAAATTAGTGCGCGCGCGGATGTCATCCATAAAATTTACTTGCTGTGGCCTTATGGCCTTCATCACCACCATCATTCACTGTGTTCTGCATCTACAGTCTTTGAAAAGTCCTGTAGCTGCATTCAGTCTTCCTTCATCTTTTTCCACTGTGTCTGTGCTCTGCATCCAAACTTCATTAGCTAATGGAGTTTCTTTACTGTTGTAGGAGGGGTTAGCCCTCTGTGCTTTAGGTCTGTTTTTATATTACGACAGTAAGACAAAACTAGATGATATTTAACTGTACACTATCACTGGATTAACCAGATTGCACTAGCAAATTCTTTTTCGGCATACCTTCACTGGTGCAGGTAACATTGAAAATTACCTGCACCAGACAACTTTTACCTGCACCACTCTACTGCTCCATTTAGGAAGTATGGATCATACTAAAATTGTTTACGAACCATTGCTATTTTTTTTTCTTTTTATTTTATAGGTGGTAACAGCCAATGCAGCTAATAACATTCCATATGCACCTACATCATAGGACATTTATGTCTAAAACCCAGTACATTGACCAGTACAGGTTAGGTGCAGGTAGACACCAGAAATACCTGCACATCTCCATTTTTTACCTGCACTAACCTGCATAAGATTATGCATGTGGTATTTCGAGCCCTGACTAGGAAATTGCGAACTTGCGCCGCATAGTATCCCTGACGTGTGACGCATTTGCGTATGAAAAAAGAAAAGGATCTCATTGAAATCGACGTGTTGTAGAATTATTAAAAATCAATATACAATGGTTAAAATGCTTCAAAAAGAGATTAGCAGTAAGAAAAAGATTTTCACTTCTGCTTCTTCGCGCAACATAAGTAAGAAATTATAAAACATAGAAATTGGGCCCATTTCTGCCATTTTGTGAATTGCAATTTGTTTTTTAGAAATAAACTCAACATTTGAAAATAATCGCAATTTCAAGCGACACATTGCGCCGATTTGCGCCACTACGATACACGCTTACGGTAAGATCCAGCTTGGCAGTAACATGGTGCATCTAATCAATAAGCATAGACTGGTTTATTAAATTTTCGACTGGTTTATTAAAAAAATTTGAACTCCTTGCAGCCAAAGGGGAGGTTCAAAATTTCAAAATACAGGTAAAATACTTTACATACATCATTCAACTTATATACTCGTAACCTCAATTTGCGACATATGATAAAATACAATACAATCAATATTCATCAATAATGGTAAATAAAACTTTACCATGTACGAAAAATCATTCCTTAGTTTGTTGTCGGAAAAAAATATTTCAGTACGTGTATTTAAGAAAATGGGGGAGAACCATAAGATACAATACAGGCGTATTATTGAAAACCATTTCCATTAAAAACTCTTCATCAGATATCGTTAAATCACAGAGGAAAATTAAGACTGAAAGTACTGATGTTAAACGAAATGTGCTAAAAACATCTCTAAAGGTGATGAGTACGTATATATCTTTTATATCATTCTAGTATCAATGCGTCAACTCGACGTGCAGAAAAAATGTATTTGTACATAAAAATTGCAACTAGATTAAATTAAAACTAAATAAGGATAATAATGACCGATGGTGATAAATTATTATTTCGATAGAAAGAAAAATAACATATTGGCAGCGGTGGGATTCGAACCCACGCCCTTTCGGACTGGTGCCTAAAACCAGCGCCTTAGACCGCTCGGCCACGCTACCTTACACAGACTCACTCTCTCCCAGCCGGCTCGTGATTCATCGCGTTCTGCGCATTTAGCAGCATTGCTGATTGCCTCCTGCATTTGGTTGACCTTGACCTGAGGTAACCTTAGATCTGTGCACGCGTGGGCGAGACCTGAGGCAGCCTATGCATTTCTACTCCTGCGCAAAGCGTAGGTATACGTGAACCTTTTGAAATGGCTGAAATTGGAAAACGCGTTCTCAACCAGACAATTCATAATGATGAAAATGCGCTGCTGAGTCATTGCGAAACGCGTCTGGTATATGCTTTATGATTCTATGTATCCTTTTCTTCAGTAAGATGGCTAAAATACGTAAATGATACGTAATTTCTCTACTGTGAAGGTTTCACACGATAGTGGTTTTCGTCTAATCAGCTAGATTCAATTCAACAGGTATACGCTTCTTGCAATTCAAACAGGTGCGCAGTCACCTTCTAGTACCTCCCCATCCTATTCAACGTACTGTATATGCCAAACTGGATCAATATCAAAGTAAACTAGTGCTGCTACGTTAAAGGTAGTTAACGTTATATCGTCAAGGAATTATGCATGTAAAACCTTAAGCGCATTACTAGAAAATATTCAAAGGAATAGGACCCCCACTATGTTCCTGCTATGTCCAATCGTTTTTCTTTCATGCAACAACGACAAAGTGCAACATACGTTGGAAGAAATGCAACATCGATTGAAAGGAAATTGAGTAAAACAGCGAACAGAGGCGTACAGGATATTACAAGAGATTTCCAAATGTCTATCTCCGTGGGTTTATTGAAAAATAAGCTATCTGTGATTTTCCATGGTGCAATTACGCTTTATGAAAGAGGCTCAGCGCAAAGCCGGGTACAGGATTAACCGCCATCAAACGATGATGTATCTGTTGCCATGGCAACTCTCCGGGGAGTATCTGATCATTTGCGTAATCACGTCTTATGTGGAGAGGCATGACGTCAGTGCCAGCGGGGATTCTGATTGGCCACCTGTTGATTGGATTTGGAAAGGTACCGTCACAAAGGACTTTGTTAGAGAAATTTGCATTGGTGGGCTTCGGTAAGAATTATTTTATTTCGGGCATGACAACAGTAGGTCCGGTGGCATTTTCTAAAAAGGCAGCGTTTTTATGCATGAATAAAATTCAACTGAATTTGTAAAGTTTCATTAGACCCCTGTCACATTATCTACGATCTTCGGGCGTATCGATGGAAGATCGGTCATATTTAAGATCGACAGAGGGTTGCGCGTAGTTTTCACCTGAAAACCGTCCCTGTCACATATAAGCCACACTTTATACCTAATACAGTTGTTGTGCAATGAAGTTATTATTATACGCGAGGCTCGGGCGATTGCAGCAGAATCTTCGTCCGATCGATTTTCGCCAAATGTGACAGGGGTATTACAGACTAACTATGACATAAACTATCTTATAATTGAATGTAGTAACTGGATGCAAACTCATGGGCTAGACCTAACATATGTCTTCTCATTAAATAATTTCTTGACATCTAGGTCGAGTTAGGGCAAAAAAGCAAGTGGAAAATTAAGTTGCCAAGGATGAATATTAATGAAGAACACATACACATTACAGACACTGTTTTCAATATCAGTTTGAATTATGTAAAATGATTATTCTCGATATAATGTGTTATATCGAGATATAATTTATTCTGAGGTACTCGGGGGCATCCCAGAGTATCAGCAACTGCTTTCTAGTCAAAGTCAATGTCAAGTTGAAGATACAATTATTATTTTTGACTCAGATATATAGAATCTGAAGGACCATAACATTTGCTGCTGTTGAGTACTAGTAATTCCTATTTTCAGGCTTTTGGCCTTAAAATGCTGTGTTACAGCTTACCCGGCCGACTTTTTAGCAAAAATATGCCGACCCTAGTCTTTTAGTCAGTTTTACTGTGCGAGACAGTATTGTATCACTAGAGTTTGGGGCCCAAGTCTACAAAAAGAAAATTAAACAAGATATCGGAGACCTTAATGCCTCAATAAAATATTCTGATTATGCAAATGACTTAAAAATCTGCATAATTTATGCTCTTTTTATGTACACCTTTCACTAACTTACACAGGTCACAATGTTGACAGCCCTATCATTAACTACACGTACTAAGAAGAATTAGAACACTTTCACATTGATTATCCAAATTAGGGACTTATTTGCATAACTAGCATCTGCTTATCTTCCATCTGCCACAAACTACATGCGTTACATGTATTTGAGTCCTATATGAGAAAACACTGTAAAAATATATATATATATATATATATATATATATATAGAGAGAGAGAGAGAGAGAGAGAGAGAGAAAGAGAGAGAGAGATTTTCCTCATTAAGTATGCATTTTAAATCTGAATTTGCATAATTTGCACTTCATTTTGTAAGTCTCTGCCACAGGTACCTGCATACCAAATATTATGGAAATTCATCATTCCAATGTTCCGTTATGCTCCTTGGAAGATTTTGACAAAAACGCTCCTGCAGTTCCAGAGCAAGCTGCTAGGGGCCCACCAAACATACACTACCTCTTCCTTACATCACAAGCTATCTGCCACCAAAAATTCATGACCATAACAGGCAAAAAATATAAAACATTTAAGTTCTGCTACAGTACCAAGGTCACACCAGGAGGTCCAAAATTGACCTTGACCTTCGTCTTCCCAACTCCTATCCATCTACCAAATATCATCGTAGTCCATCATCCATCAAGAGGTTCTCAAGTTATGGTGACCACAAATATCCGGAAACACAAAGTGCAGTGTTACAAAGCGCCACCTGACGCCTATCACTTGAACCACGCTAGCTATCGTCAGCAGTACAGTGGTCCCCTTCCACTTGCTTCTAGAATGTATTAGTCTCCAGTTCCTGCGCGTGTTGCTGACACTTTAAGATTTTGATCAATGGATCATTGTAGCTATGTGTTTAATCTCCATACAAATCATAAGGCTGAACAGTGCCCAGCTGAGCCTTAGGGGCCTTACTGCCATTGCTCCGATAGATCTGCTTGGTGATAGTTACATGTACATGTAGCCCCATAGTCTTTTTCTTTTCTCGACGTTCTCAACAAACATTGTTCGTGTGTGGTAGGTTCTATAACGTGCTCGAGATGTGGCTTCCCTCAAACACGGAAAATCCGTTTAACAGCCCCAGCCGAAGCTAGGTACTTATTTTAACCTGACTGAAGTAAGGAAAGTCGTATAAAATGACCAACTTTGAAATGACCAACCGGCTGGATAACTTTACCATTGTTTGGTGAAACAAAGAGTTTAATACCAGTCTGTAGTCTGACTGCCCCTACAGGCATCCGCTACGGGACTAAATGAGAGTGAGTGATTGTAGACAATATGAATTTTGCAATTCAAGTTTTTATTTGCATTCATACTCTTTGAACTTCCTTAAGTCTGACAAGGAAAAAATGTAGCGTACATAATTATACATTTTCCGTGGCATGATCGAAGGCCATGGGAAAAGGTGTTTCTGCTGAGGTATGTGACTATTCATTCTTTGAAGACTGCAGTGACAATTCAATGTAACACTCACGAGGATGTCATGGACAATTCTTCACCACTATTCTACAATCTATTTTTCCGGTATTATTACCGTCGGTAATACATTTCTTTTAATCTGACCCAAAACTACGTCGCGATTCCCTTTTCCCGAACCTAAAAGTGAAGCCCCCCTTTTCCCGTGGCCGGTTCTTCAACTGTTGGGCGAGTTGCTGCAGCATCGCCGATCTCTTGTCAGCCGGGGAGATCCCATCATCGCCCGCTTGGTCGGACAGGTAGATTCCGGCATCGTCGTCGAGCCCGGTACTGACGTTTTCGCCGTTTCCTGTCGACGTGAACGACGGTGCCTGGTCGCCTCCGTCTCTTCTAAAGGTAAAAGTGATATTGATCCAGTTAAGCACACTGAAGATATATTCTTTAGCAGTATTTACAGGATCATTGTACCGGGAAAATTCCTGTAGCTTTTGTCGACAAGCACAATGAGTAGTGGACCACGGCTTACTAAGCTTAGGTCCCAATTGGAAAACTCACGGGCTGCTTTGGGCACTTTCGGACGTGACCCCTTGCGGTTCCCGTGGTATTTTTCAGCCTGACCGAGCACGGTAATTTCAAGTTATATTTCTAATTAAATATTCATAATTTATGCTAATTTGATGACGTCATGGGTCAAAATCCAAGATGGCGGACAATGACATTTTCAATGATAAATACATGACATTTTTACTCAAATACCGTCAAAATCTTTTATTTTCTTACAAAACACAATTAGTTGAACCTTTTTAGTCCAGTTTTATTGGGTTTTGGGGTTATATGTGAAAAAAAAGTCGTATTTTAGAAAATTCAAGCTTGTCAATCCAAGATGGCGGACAAATGACGCCATTTTCTGACGTCATATAGGCGTCAGTGTCGTCGTCATTGGTAACAATAGACTTGGCAGACTTAGACACTAACAATCTAACCTTTATAGTCATCGTTTTGTTTAATAACTGTAAGTATAGCTGAAATTTGACATTTAGACGATTTTAGCCCAAAATATGACATTATGACGTCATAATTACGTCATATTACGTCATAACGATACAAAAATTACAGAAAATATACTTTACTAGTACATCATTCCCTCCAATTTGGTGATCGTAACCCAAGCCGTTTTGAAATTACGAAGGGGGGGGGGTCAAAAGAGCCCCCCCCCCCCGGTCCCAGGTATACCAAAAAAGCCCGGTCTAGATAGGGTTAACGACCCGTCCTAAGGACTGCAGCCCTTTCTAGTAGCTTGCATGTCGGGTGAAAGACACATTGGGCATCGAACTCATGGCTACTATAATAGGGCAGCTTTCGGGAACGTTCGAGCGAAAAGTATGATAAAAAGACACCAAATTACACACGATGTAATTACACAAGACGTAAAGACAATAGACATGAGCATTATCTGTGTATATCTTTACGTATACATTAAATATTTTTCACCTTTTCCACAAACAGCCCCGCTGTGCCCCGGTTTGAAAATGTGACGTTAGCCTAACCACTGGACTACGCAAGCTACCGTCAGACCACCCACCTACCTTCTGAAGTAGCCGCCGTACTGCCGGTAGTACGGGGATGTTCGCCAGCTCTTCTCCCGGAAACTGTAGGCCTCGGAGTGCGTCAGCATCAGGACCAGCAGCCCGATGACGCAGATTCTCGACCGCATGACTCTCTCCCCCATTGTGGCAACCTACAGAGACATGTGAATATGAAATCAATAACTTTGATCATCAACATATCATATCATATCTCCTTATCCAGCAGCGGGCTGCCTCAATGGCCTCTCTTCGGTCACTGTCCGAGCAGTTTGGGCCGAATCCACAGTGAATAACTTTGATAGAATTCTATGACATAGAATAACAATACTTATTAGGCTAACGTCACATTTCCAAACGGGGGCCCGGCCTGGCTATTTGTGGAAGCGAAAAGTCGAAATGTATACGTACAAATATACAGAAATAATGCCAACGGCTATTCTCTTTACGTTCTGTAGAGTTTGTCTTATATCATACTTTTCGTTCCCGAAAGTTGCCCGTAACGCGTCCGGGCTCCGGTTGCGAAATATGACATTAACCATGAGTGGGCTGGATGGGTATTACTTACCCTTCGGATTGCTGGACATTACCGATTACCACGTAATTCTTTATAACAGCATTCACAAACTGGTTGAGGACACC
>NC_049989.1:14928137-14929166 GCF_000003815.2 Branchiostoma floridae | reverse complement strand
CCAGTGTCACCAGTGTCACTGACGAAGGATGGTGGATTCTATCCGAAACGCTCTGACCGCTTTCCAAAACCATATCCAGTTGCTTGAATAACTACTTTTGGGCATATCTTATTACCTGGATGTCTAACCTACATCGACGTATAATGAAGGTAATTGCATCTTTTGAGAAAGCTGTTGATATCTATTGCTCAGAATAAAACCTTGTCCAAAGTATTTTCTTCTTAATATAAACTTTTAGCACTTTGTGAAATATTCCACAAAGAACATGCCACATGACTTGCTTCTGAGCACTAGTGAAAGATGTAGGCGTAGACTTTGTGACCTTTATTTCTTCACTCTTAATGCCTAAATTGATGCGGATGTGATTAAAGGACTTAAACTGACGTCTCTTGACAATGCCAGAGGATCAACCGCACACGTGTGAAGGACTGTGACTAGTCCCTCTGCCCACGTGGCCTTGGAAACTCTCGCCTTACAGTCAATTTGGCCTTCAGTAAGTTCCCAACAACATCTATCAACCTTGTATCATAGAAGACCATAAGCAGTGAAGTTCATAAATGTTTTATGTATTGGTGTAAGAGAGGGAACGGTATAGGCATCCGTGTGCTTATCAGTGCTACCAATTACTATATGGTGGGCTAGATATGGAAATTGTACGATCAAAATCGAACAAAATTGCTGCAGAAATCTTACAAGAAATTATCACAAGACGTCAGACCTTAAAGGTCAAGAGAGCAGAGACTTAAGAAATTTTCACGGAATGTTGACCGGTGACTGTTATCTCAGGTAACTATCAGTGATTATGGTAACAGGGTGTGATTGGTCATCAGCGCCATGTCTATCATATCACGGCGATCAGTGGACAGAAGGACGAACTATGAAGGACAGGTCTCTGTTATCTACAAACCACACCTGGAAGAACGGGAGGGTAGGGGGCAATCGTAGCTTCAATTTCCACTCTTTCGATAAGTACGAAGGCTGGGAAAAACTCTCGTATCTGCCTTCTACATTTATCAGGTTTGACTTGCA
>NC_049989.1:14924473-14928037 GCF_000003815.2 Branchiostoma floridae | reverse complement strand
TCCTCGTATCTGCCTTGTGTGTAATGATCGGTCATGATGGAGCTAGGAACTAGTGCGGTTAAAGTGGCCAGTGTTCATCCCACATTTATCTTGCGCTTGCTGCTCTACAGATGCCGATAGTTTTTCAGGAATAGAAAACGGAAAGAAATGCAAGAGTCTTAGTGGCAAGTGTGCAGATGTTGACACACTGGCAGCACCAAATCCGTAGGTGGTTTTGGCACCTTTTAGACAGATAAGCCGTGAGGCTTGGTGTATGGGCGTCACTCCACCGTCATGGGGGCAGGGGCATGGCGAGTATCGAACTCAGGACCTACTGATTCTGATTCCGACGCTCTAGCCGTTGCGCCACACAGACACCCCAATAGAAAACGGAACAATCAGTTAATAACGGTAGTTAAACCATGACACCAATGGGGATGTATACACGACAGCAATAAGAACATAACAGCAATTAGAAGTTGACAGCAGTCAGGACTATAGACACCGATGGGAACATACATATTAAAACTGAGTTGGTAGCACTCAGAACTCAACAAAAATCTGAATGTGACAGCTATCAGCACACGGCAGCAATCAGAACATGTAATGGGAATATGACAGCAACGGGAACACGATAGCAATGGGAACATGAAAGCAGTCAGAAGACGACAGCATTCAGATCATGAGAGTAACGGAAACACGACAGCAACCAAATATGACAGCAATGGGAAAACGACAGCAATGGAAACATAAAAGCAATGAGAAGAAGACAGCATTTAGACCATGACAGCATGCGCAATGGAAACATGACAGCAATTAGAACATGACAGCAATGGGAACGCGACAACAATGTGGACATGAAAAAAAAAATCAAAACATGACTGGAAATCAAAACATGACAGCAATTGGAACATATATAGTACCACTGAGTTAGCAGCATTCGGAACTCGAAAGTAATGACAGCACGTGGCAGCAATCAGAACACGACAACAATCAGAACACGACAGCAATCAGAACATGACAGCAGATAACACATGATACCAATTGGAACATGGCAGAAATACTGAGTTGCAATATTGCAACAGAACTCGACAGCAATCGGAAGAGACAACAATCAGAACGCAAAGGCATGACACAACTCGAACATATATAGCAACATGGGGCATTCAGATCGTGACAGCAATTAGAACACGAACGCGAAGAAAGTAATTAGAATGCGACAGCACGGGACAGATTGGTACATGATACTGAACCTGTACTGGAATATAGCATACATGCTGTTTGGATTAGCCTTACCATTCATTATTGTCATGCATATCTGATATCTTCCTTGGATTCGAAATTTTCTGGTTTTGCAACTAGCTCTTTTGTGAAAGAAAATGAGCCAAAGGCAAAGCTAGTCTTTCATGTTCCGATGACAAATGCTGTATTAATTGACTCAAAGAGAACCTAGGTCGGCCATCCCTTTTTGATGTAGCAGCGTAGACGCTGTAACTGAAATTAGATACTTTCATTTACTTAATGACCAAATGGTCCCTGCGTTTTTCGGGAACTTAAAACAGACACTTTGTACTAATGCCACAGCAAGTAAATTTTATGGATGACATCAGCGCGCTTAGCCATTTTCGCCTGATTTTAAAAAAAATATAGTTTTTCGGAGATGGTCAACATGAGAGAAAGTACCAAAATGGGAAATATGTTGTGTTGTAGGCTAATGATTGTACTTGTAGAAGAGGTAGACATTACTGTAATTATAGAAGGGAAACTTGTTGGATATAGTTGTAAAAGTGGCACCAATATGGAAGTCATGAGTGTAGTTGACAACTTGGTAAGTCATAACAGTGTACCACACTAGTATTACTTTAACTAGTCTAGTGAACTTCTCGAAAACAGAAATGAATGCCTTGTTGGCTATGATACCATGTTTTGTCCAATTCTTGGTGTCTATTTGGAATTTTTTCGCCCTATCGCACTTTTTTTGCAGTCTGCAGAGGATTCATCCATGAAAACTGAGATCGCGTGGTGCAATCGCCGGCAGCGCGTTGGGCTCAGGCCCAAGAGGTCCCGAGTTCGAATCCTGCCGTGCCAACGATCTTGTGCCCTTGGGAAAGGCGCTTTACACGACTTTTCCCTCTTCACTCAGGTGAAAATGAGTGCCTATCTTCAGATAGGGGCATGCCCCGCTGTGCCATGATGCAAATTCTTCTGTCTGGAGTAGGTGATTCACTTCAAATCACCCGGATGGAGGCCTGGCGAACCCCCGTCTCGTATCAGCCATACGGTGATTTACATCGTTCACCCGGACGGGAGACCTGGCGCATCCCCGTCTTGTAATTAGCCGGCGAAAGAGTATGTCACCCCGTAAGAGGCGGTATGACCCCGTCGTGTGTAAGTACGTCGACCGATGATGATGATGCAGAGGATGTCATCCATAAACTTTGCTTGCTGTGGCCTTATGTTGGTACATTTGTTGGTACATTTGCTGTGGCCTTATGTTGGTACATGTAACTGTTTCCAGCTTGTTTGTTTGTTTATTTGTTTATTTCGATCTCCAATTAGAGTACAATATATTATCATAACTCTATTCTTCTGGGAGTCGTCCATCAACATTACAAATTAAAACCATCAAATAACATAAAGTCAACAAAAGTACATGTATACTGTATGACATAAGAAAAACTGAAGTGAACTGATTACAAAAATGTAACATAAACTCAGTAAACAGAAGTAATGAGGAGGGGTCAGAGGTCAAAGGCTATAACATAAGTAACAAAACATCAATCGTTGAAACCATAAATAAAATAACCAAATGGGTGTAATTAACAAAGAAAATATCCACAACACAAGTCAATTATCTACATCATATCAACATACAAATTCGTCTACCACCAATCCTGCAAGGGTTTGTTTGTGTTGATTTTTGTCCGGATCCAATTCACAATGTGTGTTTTGAAAATGGAAGGTGAGGTTGCTTTCATTTGTGGTGGGAAGGTGTTATATGACTTGGTGCATCTATACAAGAAGGTCCTTGTCAAGGCCGCAGTTCTTGGCTTAGGTAATCTAAAACCACCACTTGTCGCAAGACGAGTGCTGTGCTCATGTCTGCTACTAATGTTTTCTAATCTGCTATACATAGCTCTAGGTTCCTTAGATACTAATAGCTTGTTGAACATAGAAAGAGTGCCTGTGTACAATCTTTCTTTAACTGTTGGCCATTGTAGTTTACTATGCATATAATCAATGTTCTCATTATAGCGCGCATTAAGAATTAGTCTAGCTGCCCTATTTTGCAGAATCTGTAGCTTGTTCAAGGAGGTCTGAGGGCAGGCAGATAACAAGCAAGCACAATAATCCAGATGGGATAACACTAGTGCCTGCGTCACCATCTTTAGCGGTCCATCCACAATCAGATGTCTAGATCTCTTAAGCATTGCTAGTGAACCAGTCATCCTGTTCAGGACTTTGTCTGCTTGCTGTGTCCATGTTAAGTACTGATCTATAATGAAACCAAGTAGTTTTGCTTGAAATACTTGTTCAATCCTTTTGCCATTCAAAGAAAGCTGAACTCTGGGTTGCTCCTTAATC
>NC_049989.1:14903738-14924373 GCF_000003815.2 Branchiostoma floridae | reverse complement strand
TTTTGTTTTCTCCACATTTAATACTAATTTGTTTGCTTGTACCCAGTCCCATATATGGTTAAGTTCGGCCTGAAGTGTGTTTTGTATCATAGAGACATTTGGGCCAGAAGCGGAAGGAGTGGAGTCATCAGCATATAACTCTATGTTACAGTGAGTTATAGCAGTGGGTAAATCATTAGTATATATACAAAAAAGTAATGGCCCCAAGCAACTCCCCTGTGGAACACCACTCAAGCATTTCCTGTGTGATGAGACTCCACCGTTAACACTGACAGCCTGTGTTCTATCTGTCAGATAGCTGTTGACCCAATTGACCGCCGACTGGACAAACCCGTAGCTCTTTAGTTTGGCTAACAACACCTTGTGGTTTACCACGTCAAAGGCGGCGCTGAAATCCAAGAGCACTGCACCTACAAGATTGCCTTTGTCTACTTCCTCTCGCCATCTGTCTGTCATTTGCACAAGAGCACTAGCAGTGGAGTGATGCATCTTGTATGCATGCTGGCGATCGGACAGAATGTTATTAGAGACTAAGTATGACTGGATTTGGTCTTTACATATTTTCTCCATTAATTTACTTATTGCTGGTAGGAGACTGATGGGGCGGCTATTAGGACCATTTAAGGGAAGGGCTTTGTTTTTTATTAGCGGAAGTACCTTAGCACTTTTCCACTGTGTGGGGAAAATCTCCTGTTCAATAGAACTGTTGAATATGTGGCACAAAGGGGTAGCTATGTGGTCGGCAGATATGTGTAGTAATGTATTATCGATATTGTCAAAACCTGTTGAATAACACTGGGGAAGATATGTTAAAAGCTCATGGACATAGTTCACAGTTACTCTTTGAAAAGAGAAGGAGCATTCGTTGGATTTCATAATGTACTTGTCAATTGGTGCAGTTACTCTTGTAATATCTGGCTCATCTCCCTGAGTAAGCCGCAACACTTTGTTTACAAAATACTCATTAAAGTGATCGGCAATGTCCTTAGGCTTAGTCAAAATTTTACCATTTGTCTCAATAAATGTAGGTGTATCACATGTGTTTCTGCCTAGTATTCCATTTATCACCCTCCATAGTTTCTTGGTGTCACCATTACAACTGTGTGTGTCAAGTAATTCTCTGTAATGTGCTTTCTTTTTCTTTCTGTTTTCCCTCACAACAACATTTCTCAGTCTCTTGTACACCATGTAATCGCTTTGTACAGCGGCTTTCAACTCCTCTTTATGTCGTACCTCAGACATAAAACCGACATTTCTCTCTCGTTGGCTAATGGAAGGACGTACTTTGTTCTGTTGGTGATGTTATATTTTCAATGTCTTCGACAGGAAACTACTTAAGACTTTGATGTCATCAGTCACTCTACATCTAACGTCTTGAAGAACCTTACATTTCTTATGTAGTAACGTACAGGAGTGGGTACCACGATGAACCGATGCAAAACCGTTTTTTCTTGTTGGACAGGAAAAAAAAACGGACCTGAAAATTACAGGACCGGATTTTGGATCGATTGGAAAATGACCAGATTATCTCGGCAGTGGTTTACACGTTTTGGTGCTCATTCGTTCAAGGAAACAACAAGAGCAAGGTAGAGAAGAGCTTCTAGTCATTGCTTCCAAGTTTCTACAGTCAAAGTTATAGAAACAGTGAACGTTGTTAAAGGCAACCTAAGCAATATTACAGCGTTAAAAGTGGAAATATTCTGGATCTGTATAATATTGACAATCATTATTTCATCGTCGATGTAGGTTAGACATCCAGGTAATAAGATACACCAAAAAGTAGTTACTCAAGCAACTGGATATGCTTTTGGAAACGGTCAGACGTTTCGGATAGAATCCACTATCCTTCGTCAGTGACACAGATGTGATCTGGAAGAAACAGGTCTTTTATACTCAGCTTGATTTTGGCTTACCTTTGTTTTCTTTGGAATCCAAATTGTCTTCTGTCTGAATTGTCTAACAACGTTTCCTATAGGACATCTGAAATTGTCTCCATTCATAGTTGGAGTATAAAAGGACTGTCTCTTCCAGATCACTTCACTGTCACTGACGAAGGATACTGGATTCTATCCGAAACGTCTGACCGTTTCCAAAAGCACATCCACGCTTTTTTCCGGCTCAATCTATGAAACAATGATGTTAATGTGCTAAAATTCTGCATTAGATGTCAATATTATACAGATTGCCTTATCCAGATTATTTCCACTTTCAACGATCTGATATTGCTTACTAATAGGTTGTCTCTTAATATGAAGACAGGATTTTGAAACGCCCAGCGGCCCTGAATATGAAGTTCTCCTATGCTCTCTCCTATCCTCTCGAAAAGGATTTTAGGTCACAATTTTCTCACCCATCGTCCCACTCAATCAATATCTAAAGAAAATATTAAAATTAATTTTTTCAGAAATGTCTGTCATCTGGGCCCCATGGCAAACCATTGCAGCGATGTCTTCATATAGGCCATGTTCAATCAATACTTAACTATCGCCCACTTTTACATGTTTTTCAAAGTTCGTGGACTTGAGAAGCTGCTGTAAGGAGATAATAGTTGTCTCGTTCCAACTACGAGGGTGAGTCAGAAAGTTATGAGTGGTTTCATAACAGGGAGGTCACTTCGAAGCTCATGTAGTATCTCGGTCCCAAAAGCAAGGACCTCCAGACTGCGCAACTCATTCCTACACTATACAATCAGACTGTACAACAAATCAATGACTGGTGCCTAAGTGTTTTTATTTGTCTATGTACTGTGTATGGCATGCGTACTGTACATGTTGTCTAGTCGTTGTAAGAATTTACTCTGAGTCACATTGTAAAGATCAACGGCATTCAGAGGTGCTTCTGCTAAGAATTAATCTCTGTAAGGTTGATTTTAATGAATAAAGAAAGAAAGAACAGACTCATTTTTTAATCGATTGAGTTGAAATTTGGCACAATGGTAGAGGTATATCCTCTTGAGACTAAAATTTAAGATTTGGTCTATATCATTTCATGAGCAACTGAGTTGATTTCAACACTACCAAAAATTCCTTTTTTCTTATTTTGCTTACCCCATGGACAATTCTTATATGAAGAAAAATATTCTTGCAGGAAGAAAATGTAGAATAAAATTCAAGCAAAACGAGGAAGTACAATTTTTTTTAGACATTTAAGCAAAATCTTCTTATTTTTTCTTATAAAGCAAGAAAAAAATTCTAGAAATTCTAGTTTTTGTCTTGCCAGTTTCAACTCTTAAGAAATATAAAAAAAATTTTTTTCTTCCTGGAAGATAAATTTTCTGTGAGGAAGCAAAACAAGACTAACAAGAAAAAGAATTTTTGGTAGTGAAGATGATCACACCATTGGAGGCTGGTCAGACGATTACCGTAGGAGGAATGAAATTACACATGTATGATAACTAATGTCTATATAGCTTGCATGCCAATTTTTATTTCTGAACTCCCAATGGTTTCTCATTTACAGCTGCTAGGATGGAGTAAGTTGTGATATACATGTAGAGCGAGTTGGACTTATACACAAATTTGTGAGTTGATACTTAAAAGACTACTTTTCCATCAACCAAAAGAAGCGAAATTTTACACAGTTATTAACTGTTAAAAGATCAAGAAGTGTGATAAGTTTTATTTCTCTCAGGTAATGAGAAAATAGGCGATAGAAACTTTTAATCAACACACCGCAAATATCGTGACCCCGACGACCCCTTGTACCTCACTCTACACCAGGAACGAAAAAAACTGATAGTATTTCGGAGTTGAAAATAAGCATGTGTCTTATAGAGAAATGCAGCGTATTACATGTGCAGACTCAGTCTCCTACTATAGCAAAAATTAGCTTAGGGAAATTCTTATAGAGAAATGCTCCTACTATAGCAAAAATTGGTTTAGGGAAATTCTTATAGAGAAATGCAGCTTATTACATGTGCAGACTCAGTCTCCTACTATAGCAAAAATTAGCTTAGGGAAAGTCTTATAGAGAAATGCTCCTACTATAGCAAAAGTTGGTTTAGGGAAATTCTTATAGAGAAATGCAGCTTATTACATGTGCAGGCCCAGTATCCCACTATAGCAAAAATTGGTTTAGGGAAAATATAATAGTACGTTAATTGGACTTCTTCTGACGTGATTCCAAGGGTGTGATCAACTTGAAATCAGCTCAGTCATAATGAACAACACATCTAGATACTTTAATCTCAAGACGACATATGCGTCTACCTTTGTGCTAAAATTTCAACTCATTCGATCAAAAACCGAGTCAATTATGAAAACACTTTCTGACTCACCCTTGTAGATTTAATGCTAGTTCACCTTTCTCCGCGGGTAACCTATATCCGTTGTTTAAAAAAAACGGGGTATTTAGGGATTAGCCAATGGACTATGGGCTATGGTTTCAAATTGTAATATTCTCATAACATTGCAATTTAAAACTGACGACTTGATATCCCTAAATACCGTTTTTAAAACGAATGGATATAAGGCACCCCGCGGATAAAGGTAAATTAGCGTGAACACAACACCTTACCACGCTATCTAACCAGTCTTTGCGGAATACCCCCCCCCCCAATTAGAATGCTTGAGGTCTACACTAATGATTACCACAGGGAATATTCTCTGTAGTCCTATTAGTAGAGTTTGCGAGAACATTGTCCCTCGATCACTCGATCGTTCCAGTTTTTGTCAAACATTCCGTTAAACTTTCCAAACCGTTTTTTTCTAAATCAGGTCCGTAGGGCCTGATGTTTCCATCATGAAGATGAAAAACGGCCCATAGCGATAACTGTAGCAGCATCTTTTCTTCCTAAGTCAGAAACATCAAGCTTAGGCAAGCTTGACTTCACTGACTCAATAGGCAAAGCAGGTGTAACGAGGCTGCTCGGGAAAATTCCCTAGACCCCATTTGATGGTACAGCTTCAAATCCGACCCAATCTTACATGCTCCCCTCTGTGCAGTCAGACACCATAGGATTACCATGTGCAAATGACTTGCACTTACATGTAATATAAGAAATCAGTGTACGTTTGTGAATGTTAATTTAGAGATTTTGATACAGCACAATGAAGTAAAAGTTATCTTTGTCATAAACATCTGCTCTTGCTGTCCTGGTTTCAGATCATAACAAAATTTCCACTGCCGTACAGAAAGTATTGAAATTTCAGTTACGGTCACAGCAAATGAATATCATGGATGACATCATTAATTTTCAGAACAAAACAACAAGATGGGGATGGCCAACATACCAAAAAGGCAAAATAGGCAAATAGGTTGTGTTGTAGCCTAATATTTGTCGTTGTAAAAGTGACACTAGAGAGGTTACCATGAATGTAGTTACAGAAGCGAAACTTGTTGGATACTTAGTAGTTATAAAAGTGCCACCAATATGGAAGCCATGAATGTAGACGCCAACTTTGTAAGTGATACCAGTGTACCACACTAGTGTTACATGTACTGCTCTTGTGCACCTCTTGAATACAGGAACGAATGCATTGTTGGTTGTGATGCCTTATTTTGTCATTTCAATGCTTAAAATGTTTATTTTGAAAATCTAGCCATCTTTTGTTACCCCATCTTTTTACACATGTTTTCGCCAAATCCCACTATTTTTGCAGTTTGCAGAGAATGTTATACATAGAATTTACTTGCTGTGGCCTAAAAAAGAAGAAAATCCTTCATTTAGCGAGCCGTATTTTCCTTGTTGTGTTTTTACATCGCATCATTATGCCAACCCGTCAAGCCAACGATCTAGGACAGGGCTCATTTTGATGTGACATTTCTTGTTTAGAAGTCGGGGAAACAATTTAACGGTTGGTTGCCTTTGCACTACAACGTAATGAGTCTATGTTTAAACAACAGCGCCTTCTCCCCATAAGGATACTTACCATGGATATAGAAACAATTTGGTACCGCAAATAGTAAGAGTAAGCAACGGAAAATGCATTCTCCGCCACACTATCATCTTCGGAAAAATCTGGTAGTGATTCCAATGCGTAAAAAGTAATGATAATCAGCAGAATAAAAGAAAATACGACATCTATTTCTAGCCCGTTGTTAGAACAAACGGATGTACTGTTAACATGAAACGAAGTCGTCAAAGCTTGACCTTTATCTATAACGATGTTTACGTATATATATATATATATATATATATATATATATACAGTTAAACTTGGATTCAACAACCACTCAAGGGACTGATTAAAATGGTTGTTGAAGAAAGGTGCTTGCTTAGGGCCTGGGGTTAACTATGTAAAATGGACAGGACTGTTCTTATGTTGCTTGTGACTAGAGGTAGTATCCCGTTTGGCTGTATATCTAAAAGACAGCAGTGAACGAAATTCACATAGGAAGTGAATATTGGAATTCTAGGCACCAGGGAGCTCAGTGATTTGAAAAGGAAAATATTACAAGATTTTAGCCGCACTAACATGTATGGAGACGAATTAAGGCCATCGTTTTACCTACTGTTTTTCTCGTCTCACTCACTTACAACACATACATTACAATACCTGTCCTTGGTGCTAAACACAGTGCGCGCGCACAGACACACACACACACACACACACACACACACACACACACACACACACACACATACACACACTCATACACAATATGTGAAGTATAAAATTAAAAATTAAATGGGGCTATCTGTAAGAACGGAATTAACGTTAACAAAACAACGACACTAACCTTTCTCTGGTCTTCCCTAAAGATGGTACTACAGTAAAGGCTCAAAGCCACAATCTGCCAAATTAGTTTAAGAAAATAAAACGCTACATGCATAACTCTCACATCGAATCGCTAACCCTTTTGTACAATTTCTACGAAGGAAAAAAGAGAGAATCACTCCATAGAATACATACCTGTTGGATATGTCAGAGACGCGTAACCACACAAGTCCTTTTCAAATGATGAGCGAATCAAAAGCACTGACACGAGGGCGATCTTGCCTGGGGTTTTCACTGTGCTCCGTAGTACCTCAGTCGCTCGTCGACTCAACCTCTATATACTCTTGTAGTACTTAATTCGGAAGGTGGGCGGGATCTTATAATGATGCTGACAGAGAAGGATGGACCCCCGGAGAGTGGTGACTTGTAACGGAAGGTGCCGTAACTTCGGCATACCCGCAGCTTCGGCCTAATTTACATATGAGGGTCGGAGATGATTAACCTCCTTCGCAGACGTTTGAAGAGGCGGAGTTTATTTTTTTTCTGGCAGGAGCGTTGATATATTTGCGATTGGGCTGAAGGTGTGTTCACACTTGCGTATAATATATATACAAGTTCGCATGAAGTCCGTATGGAAGTCTTAGCCTCTACCAGGCTCCACAGGTGGCTGGAAAAATAATAGAAATTTGACAAATATAGACAGATAACATGCCAGACGAGTTAGCTGGGACGCAAACCATACTCTTCGGCCATCCAACGTGTTATGTATCTATATTCGTCCAATCTATATCTTTTTTACAGTGCACGTGACCTGTGGAGCCTGGTAGAGGTTAAGTACTACATACGGACCTCATACGGACTGGAATATATAAGCACGTGTGAACCCACCGTAAGGTCCTCTAATGCTAGAAAAGGGGTTTTGCCGAAAGAGGACTTTAGCCACACCAAAACTACCTCTCCCGGGATTAGAGAACCTTATAGCCCATGTTTGAAATAGCAAATCAGCGCCCAACCCCCCCCCCCCCCCACATGAACACAGCCGCTAAAGAAGCCTGCAAAGGAGACTATTAAAAATGTGTATAAATGGTCGGTAAAGCGGACTGTGCTAAATTACAGTAGGAAAAAATGCACCAGCTTTGCGACCTTGTGCAATTTTCCTTGTGGTTACACTGACTTGCAACGCATTTCCCTATGGAGATCAGCTTTGACGCTATTAGGCATTCCAGAGTTACGACTGAATTAAAAGAAACCCAATTTAGAATGCTTTTAAAGAGGCGCATCAAAAACAGATTTCCAGTGACAAAAAGATGTTCACTTAGGACACTTGATGCAATAGTGGTAAGTTAATAGTTAATAATTTAAAAAAATGTATAGTTTTTGTGAATTGGGAATATCCGTCCGAGAATTTAAATAAATTGCAACTTCATGTGACAGGGGAAGAATTTGTTGTTGTTTTTACTTTGACTCGTTGGCTAGAAAACGAATCTGTCGGCATCAAACTTGACCCAAAATGTTGTGTTTCCTAGCTTGTTTCAATCCTGAAAAAAAATAGGGTCGGTTGGTAGAGATTTTTTTCTTGTAGTAATATTTTAGGCTGCCCCAAACTCTCCTGTGACATATTATAACAGAGTTGAACAAAATAAATTGAAACGATGAGGACACTAAAGTGTCTTTCAATGTTAAAATTGAATGTTGCGCACAATAGATACATTTATCCTTCATAGCATGTAACGTTAGTTCACTTTTATCCGCCTTTAACCTATATCCACTGTGTTGCTAAACAGCGTGGATGCTGGATGTGAATCCGATTCCACCCCCCCACCCCTCCACCCCCACCCCCCCATCCCACACACAAAAAAATCTAGTCGTCAGGTTTTCTAGGGTAGGTAAGGAAACAGGAAATACAACATATTTTTCACCTATGCCTAAAGCCATATTGTCAATACGGAATTCGAATTACGCACAAATGTGAATAAGCCCTATGGTAACACTGCTGTGTTTGAGATTGGAGCACTACTGTGCTTGTGTTTGCCGGATGAATGGGCAGCGATGGTTACAATACGTAACTCGCCACGAAGAAATAATAGCGTCATTCTGGGCTATAGAAAACACGCCCACACAATACAATAAAGCGTATAATGGAAAAATTTAAAAGACATCTTACAAGAGCAAAATATGAATATTGCACGTACTAAATACAAATTGTGAACATTAGCGATCGAACAGATATAGTAGTGCAGTAGTGAAGCTCGAGACCGGAAGGCCTCGCCTTAAGCAGGATTTAGACACTCAAGATGTTTTGTATTTGTTACAATGGCATCAAGTGTTTTCAAGGCACTCTCACTGCACTTGCGTCAAGCTTGCGTCACTGCGGGGTTCAAAAGATACTCAACGAATTTCAGAGACAAAGAATTCATTTTCTTACTATTGGTGTATTTTGCCGTCTTTTAAGTCATACTTTTACGTATTACGCAATATCTAAAAAAATCGGAGAAAATAACAAAACAGTGACGCAGTGAACGCAGCGAACGAACCTTGCTTGACGCAAGTGCAATGAGAGTGCATCTTAACAAAAGATCTTCGGTCACATACAGACGTATTTATGGTTTTTATATTGAGTGATACGTTTCCATTATGTACAGGTAGTTGTTTATCATAACTCTATGCCGTTAAATATGGTCGGAGCCTAGCATCTGCTTGGAGTTCCATCTGGAGCAACATTTGTTAAAATCAATTTGTCTCTTGACATGACCCAACATCTGCTTGAAGATATTCCGCCCAATCCACATGGTGATATCGATGACGAAAGAAAAGAGCTGTTTGAAAAGGCCACCAAATTCCACCCAAACTTCCTCACATTCACTGACAAAAAGAAAACAGTTCTCCTTCTAACATCACAAAACCCACACATAATAGAAAAGGTGGGATCTTTCGTCTTCCACTGTCTTCGAAAAAGGAGTCGAACCCAATAACCCAGGATCTAGAGTTAGCTTTTACTAGCTTTAGACTAGAGCAGACGCTTGTCATATTGTTTTTACACTGTTTGAATCTCTTATGTTACGTGAAATTAGCCCACGGGCAATAATTTGTTGTAAACTTTATAATCATGGCTTGGCAATGCACGAGGTCAATGACCTAGCGAGGCATCTGTAAAAAACACCTTAAATAACTCTAAAATGATTTCTAGTTATATTTCAGCCATACATAGTATGGTGAAATATATTGTATTCGTAATGTTTCTTCTTTCTTCTTCTTTCTCCTGTCAAATCTTCAAAGTGATTCATCTCCGCCGTTCCTGGACCGAATGACCTGAAATTTGGCACAGGGGTAGAATGGGCCAATACCTTGATGCTTTTTTCTCAGTTTTTTCATATCTGCCTCTAAAATGATTTTATTGAGATTTTTTGGTCAATTTTAGACCAAAACTGTATATTTTGGCCCCTGTACCCTGGTATTACAACCAAATGCGCTGAAATTTGACAGAGATGTGCCTTGATAATGCCCCCATATAAATTTGATAACACTTTTGGTGTACAGTACAACAAAATGCTTATTTTTGCGATTTTTTGACCAATTTTTGACCAAAAAAGGACACTTTTGGCCCCTGTACCCTGGTATTACAACCAAATGAGCTGAAATTTGACAGAGATGTGCCTTGATAATGCCCCCATATAAATTCAATAACACTTTTGGCGTACAGTACAACAAAATGCTTAATTTTGCGATTTTTTGACCAATTTTTGACCAAAAAAGGACACTTTTGGCTCCTGTACCTTGGTATTGCAACCGAATGAGCTGAAATTTGACACAGATGTGCCTTGGTAATCCCTTCATATAAATTCAATAACACTTTTGGTGTACAGTGCAACAAAATGCTTATTTTTGCGACTTTTGGCCAATTTTTGACCAAAAAAGGACACTTTTGGCTCCTGTACCCTGGTATTACAATAAAATGGCCTGAAATTTGGCATAGATAGGCATTAGATACTTGGTAACAAGATTCAAGTAAAATTTTTGACATAAACAACTTTAAAATGATTAATTTTGGCACTTTTCTGAGGGGAAATTTGTTTTCTTTTGGCCTCCTGACGTGACCTTCCGTGACCCCGCACAGAGCCACACCTGTGCGCGTCAGCCGGAGAGTTAATTGAATCAAAGACCTAGCCAATCAGCGAAGAGGAGGCCAAAGGCTAATTAATATTCATAAGCGGGGCCTCATGATCCCATATATAGCAGTGTTCCCGCCAGGGGGAGCGAAGCCCGCCTAAGGCTCTCGCATTTTAGACTATCCAGAAGGCTTTATATTGTATCAGTTCTTAGGGGCATATCTATGATAATCGCAGCAGTCACTTAACTTCTCTTCAGGAGTTTAGGGTAACACTATTTCAGGTCAAACCGCCAAAGGCAACTAGAAACAAACTTTAACGTTACTGAGTCCAACAGTACTTATAACTTGTTATCCGAAGTTGAAACGCTAGCGATGGTATTTTCGCTGCGCTGTTAGCTCCGTGCGACTGTTGTTGACGGTCTTATAACGGTATATTTTGCACCCCTGTACCCTGGTATGAGTAACATTTGGTATAGATAGGCATAAGATAGTTGGTAAAATGATCCAAGTAAATTTTTTGGCATAAAGTACTGTAAAAGGCTTAATTACAGCACTTTTTTTAGGGGAAATTGGTTTTCTTTCGTTCTCCATGCCATGACCTTTCGGACGTTCACCCCACAGAGCCGACATCTGCACCTGCGTCTAGCCGGCAGGAAGAGTTAATTCAATTAATGGTTCAGCCAATCAGCGAAGAGGAAAGCGAAGGCTAATTCATATTCATAAGCGGGACCACACAATACGTTAACTTGAAGACTCAGGCCGTACAGACTTCTCGCCAGGATTTTTTCAAAGCGTCGGACAGGGGTCCGGGGGCCGCCGAATGTCCCTGGCGGGGTCCAGGGGCAGGGCCACTGTGGGGGGGACCCAGGTGGGCGAAGCCCCCCCGGAAGCTCTTGCATTTTAGACTATTGAGAAGGCTTCTTTTATCAGTTTTTTTAGGGCCATATCTACGATAATCGTAGCAGTCACTTACTTCTCTTCAGCAGTTTGACTTTAAAATATTTCGGGTCAAAGCTTCAAAGACAACTAAAACCTCATAAACAACAAACTTTACTTAGCTCAACAGTATACAAAAATATTTTACGGGTTGCCATCCTTAGTTGAAGCGCTTATTTATAGCGCTAGTATCTTCGCTGCGCCGTTAGCCGCAGTGCGACTTTTGTTGACGGTCTGATATCCCTACGTCGCCGCCTCGCTGGTATTCCCACGGACATGTTTCAAGAAAAATACCCAGCAAAAAACGCTCACGGCACGAAAAACGGAATTTAAGCATGCTTAAATGATGCTTAACGTTGACGTATTTTCCTTCTTTACGGATCTATACATCTCTTATACGAGTACGTAAAGATTGGCGTTACGTAGTCTTTACGTAGGTGCTGATAGGTCCGTATTTTCCGGTTTTTTAAGTTGCCTTTCGGCAGCTTAAAGTTGTTGTAAATAATTACTAAAACTCATTTAAATTGCATTTAAATATTACGTTTATAAAACTTTAAGCATTGTTACGGCTTATTTACGTGTGCGTAAAGATGATCATTAGGTGGCTTATAGGTGCGGATAGGTCCGTATTTTCCGTTTTTTTAAGTTGCCTTTCAGCAGCTTAAAGATGTTGTAAATGTTTATTAAAACTCATTTAAATTGCAATTAAATATTACGTTTCATAAAACTTTAAACATCGTTACGGCTCATTTACGTGTGCGTAAAGATGATCATTAGGTGCTTATAGATCCGTATTTTCCGGTTTTTTAAGTTGCCTTTCAGTAGCTTAAATATTTCGTAAATGATTATTAAAACGCCCTTAATACATGTTTAAAGTTCACGTTTATTTCTTCTGAAGCCTTTATACTTGTCATATACGTGTGCATTAAGATGCTTATACTTTGTGTATTGGTGCCCTTTTAGCAGCTTAAAGATGTCATAAACACTTATTAAAACACCCTCAATACATGTTTAAAGTTCACGTTTATTTCCTCTTAAGTCTTTTTACGTCTCATATACGTGTGCATTAAGATGTTTATAAGATGTGTATTATTGCCCTTTTAGCAGCTTAAAGTTGTCATAAACACTTATAAAAACACCCTTAATACATGTTTAAAGTTCCCTTTTATCTTCTCTGAAGCCTCTTTACGTCTCATATACATGCGCATTAAGAGGATTTTAATGTGTCTATATTTGTCCTTTTAGCAGCTAAAAGTTGTCATAAATACATACTAAAACACTCTTAAGACATGTTTAAAGTTCCCTTTCTACGTCTCATATACGTGTGCATTAAGGTGATTATAAGGTGTGGATAAGTGTCATTTTAGCGGGATAAAGTTAATCATAAGCAAGTTTTCAAGCAAGAAAATACAATGGATGAAACTTTGAAATTTTATTGAACTACGAGAAAATATTACATGGAAAAGTAAAAAAAAACTACAGCCTACTAGGTATTTGTGGCCTATCATTCTGATGTAGTCGGCAGTTGAAGCAATCACAACGGCTGTGCAATTCCGTGCAGCATCTAAGTCCACAGTCCCATTTCCAGTGTCGGGCGAAGCGTCACGGCGTAAGTTAAAAAGAGCACAGTTCCATCTGGCCACCACAGGAATAAGAATCCGGTAAGATCAAGAGTAGTGGCCGATATGACTCGTGTTGTTGGATGGTCTTGGACTCTTGGATTATTTGGACGCGAAACATGTTCAGCTTGCAGTCTAGGCTTCTATTAATCCGGATGGTACAAAGGTCGTGATTTCCCATTCTGTGTCGATTTCCAACAACATCAACTTGTACAGAATGATAGCAACCTACTATCTTTGCGTCAAATTCCGTCACCGGGGGTCCTAGGCGGTAACAGCAGTGTCACGGCCACAACTTGCGGGTTAGAACAGGTCCAAACTTTCTTCAATACTTCTTTTCAAATGAGCGCCTGGAAAATAACCGTTCCTTGTGGTATGGTAAATTTGAACACCCCACTCTTTTCTGCCATTGGATACATCCTATCACATGACACAGCCGCTGTGTATGTATAGTATGCCGGCCACAGAAGGAGGCGCGCCCCATGCGGATTGCGCGTACGAATTAACGCTGAATAAATTTACATCTAGCCTGCCCAAGCATATCACAATAACCAAAACAAACACGAGCAACACGGGAAGACACTACCTGTGTGTCCAGACTGTTCTTTCTTGACGCTTGCTTGTAGATAAAGAAATCATTCGTACATTTACTTGTAGTAAGAAATGCTCGCCGTTTAATAGTAAGAAAAATATCATTATTAAACACCACTCACTACACAAAAGTATAAGCTAAACCAAGGAGCTTTTAACGGGGGAGGTCTCACCGTATTCGCTTAAAAGTGCGCGGATTCAAAGATTAAATATGTTGTATGTTCAACAGAAAAACGCAACATTTCATATACGTTTTGGCAACATATAAGCTAAACGGTGGAGGTCTCCCCGTGTTCGCTTAAACTGCGCGGATTCAAAGATTAAACAGGTCGTATGTTCAACAGAAATACGCAACATTTCATGTACGTTTTGGTAACATATAAGCTAAACGGGAGAGGTCTCCCCTAGTTTGCTTAAACTGCGCGGATTCAAAGATTAAACATGTCGTGTGTTCAACAGAAATACGCAACATCTCATATACGTTTTGGCAACATATAAGCTAAACGGGGGAGGTCTCCCCGTGTTCGCTTAAACTGCGCGGATTCAAAGATTAAACAGGTCGTATGTTCAACAGAAATACGCAACATTTCATGTACGTTTTGGCAACATATAAGCTAAACGGAGGAGGTCTCCCCTAGTTCGCTTAAACTGCGCGGATTCAAAGATTAAACATGTCGTATGTTCAACAGAAATACACAACATTTCATATACGTTTTGACAGCATATAAGCTAAACGGGGGAGGTCTCCCCGTGTTCGCTTAAACTGCGCGGATTCAAAGATTAAACATGTCGTATGTTTAACAGAAATACGCAAAATTTTATATACGTTTTGGCAACATATAAGCTAAACGGGGGAGGTCTCCCCGTGTTCGCTTAAAAGTGCACGGATTCAAAGATTAAACTTGTCGTATGTTCAACAGAAATACCCAACATTTCATATACGTCTTGACAACATATAAGCTAAATGGGGGAGGTCTCCCCTTGTTTGCATAAACTGCGCGGATTCAAAGATTAAACATGTCGTATGTTCAACAGAAATACGCAACATTTCATGTACGTTTTGGCAACATATAAGCTAAACGGGGGAGGTCTCCCCTAGTTCGCTTAAACTGCGCGGATTCAAAGATTAAACATGTCGTATGTTCAACAGAAATACACATCATTTCATATACGTTTTGACAACATATAAGCTAAACGGGGGAGGTCTCCCCTAGTTCGCTTAAACTGCGCGGATTCAAAGATTAAACATGTCGTATGTTTAACAGAAATACGCAAAATTTTATATACGTTTTGGCAGCATATAAGCTAAACGGGGGAGGTCTCCCCGTGTTCGCTTAAAAGTGCACGGATTCAAAGATTAAAAATGCCGTATGTTCAACAGAAATACCCAACATTTCATACACGTCTTGACAACATATAAGTTAAACGGGGGAGGTCTCCCCTACTTCGTTTAAACTGCGCGGATTCAAAGATTAAACATGTCGTATGTTCAACAGAAATACGCAACATTTCATGTACGTTTTGGCAACATATAAGCTAAACAGGGAAGGTCTCCCCTAGTTCGCTTAAACTGTGCGGATTCAGAGATTAAACATGTCGTATGTTCAACAGAAATACGCAACATTTCATGTACGTTTTGACAACATATAAGCTAAACGGGGGAGGTCTCCCCTAGTTCGCTTAAACTGCGCGGATTCAAAGATTAAACATGTCGTATGTTCAACAGAAATACGCAAAATTTTATATACGTTTTGGCAACATATAAGCTAAACGGGGGAGGTCTCCCCGTGTTCGCTTAAAAGTGCACGGATTCAAAGATTTAAAATGTCGTATGTTCAACAGAAATACCCAACATTTCATATACGTCTTGACAACATATAAGTTAAACGGGGGAGGTCTCCCCTAGTTCGTTTAAACTGCGCGGATTCAAAGATTAAACATGTCGTATGTTCAACAGAAATACGCAACATTTCATGTACGTTTTGGCAACATATAAGCTAAACGGGGGAGGTCTCCCCTAGTTCGCTTAAACTGCGCGGATTCAAAGATTAAACATGTCGTATGTTTAACAGAAATACGCAAAATTTTATATACGTTTTGGCAACATATAAGCTAAACGGGGGAGGTCTCCCCTTGTTTGCATAAACTGAGCGGATTCAAAGATTAAACATGTCGTGTGTTTTACAGTAATACGCAACATTTTATATACGTTTTGGCAACATAAGCTAAACGTAGGAGGTCTCCCCATGTTCGCTTAAACTGCCTTGATTCAAAGATTAAACATGTCGTATGTTTAACAGAAATACGCAACATTTCATATACCTCTTGGCATCATATAAGCTAAACGGGGGAAGCCCCCCCTTCTTTGCGTAAACGGTGGTTCGAAATAGATTACAGATGCCGTATATTCAACAGAAAAACGCAGCATATCATGTAACGTAAGGGAGCGCATATAAGAATCAACAATTGCGCGGATTCAAAGATCGAATACATCATATGCTTTCGGAACAAACAACATAGAAGAATATTGTATTTGACTTTTCTGAGGTATTAACATAACATTTTGTCCCGGAAAACGCAATTGTCAGTTTTGACAGTAAATCTTGTCACTGTTTAAAACAGATGACGCAATGCTTTATCAAACGCCAGACAAAGGCTTATCATATTTGACATAGCCGAGGTAAGTTTGGTAAACAGATCTAGAGAAACGGTATTTGTCAGTTTTATATTTAAAAACTTGAAATATTACCACAGTGGTAAAACAGTAAAACGGATTATTTTTTATAACTTTTTGAGACATTTAAGTTGTCTTTTCGGCTTACTAAAATACATGTAAAATTCACGTAAAGAAACACGACAGATTAAGTTACATTTACAAACGCTGAAATCTTTTGAAAAGGCCAGATGTATGTTTCCGATGCCTTTAATAGATCTTAAAATCTTCTGAAATATTTCTTCGCCTTTAAGGTTTTTATACGTATCTCTGAAACTTTGCTTAAATAGTTGTTTTCGTGCTGTGGCTGTTCTGCGTCAAATTCTATTCTATAAAACATGTGGGACTCAGTGTTACAGTCTAAATATTTTGTAGAAGCACCGCTGTAGGAAAGAAGGTTCAAGCAATGTAAAACATCACGTAGCATGAAGTTCGCTGTCAACTGGCACACAGCACATGACTGTTTGAAACTCTAAGTCTAATCAACAGCCGTGTTTGATTGATAGCCGGCGGTCCTTTGATGAAGTCGGCGAAAGGTGCGTTAGTTAGAAAATCTGCGTTTAGTTTTGATACGTAATTATAAGTTAGACAGTGGCGAGAATGATTATTTTCTCATCAATATTTCTCTTCAGAATTATTTGAACTTAATTGTACATCTAAACAATTGGCTTACCTGTGCAATGTTTATATGATTAATGATCAGTGTACTGAAATCATGTGTAACGTATGGCTCCTAGTCAATAGATCAGCATTTTCTCTATAGTGACCACCTGTCTATAGTGGCCACATTTCCTAGTGCTGTTGTTGTTTGACATAAACTTTGAACATTTAAATTGTAAGTAACTTTAAACTGCCAGAGTTTCAGCCCAATAAAACACTCTCAGCGCCAGGGTATGAACAGACTGACCAGACAGACGAAAATAAATCCTCGAACAAGGTTCAATCGTATCTTCCGGGTCTGGCAGGAAGTTGTTAAACTAAAATAAGAATAGGCTCGATGGCTGATTGCATACAAAGTAAAACAGTTTAACAGTTTTACAGCTTGAAGAAAACAAACGCTCCTACAGTACCTGCACCTGCTTGATAATTATTAAATCGTATGCCCTACTTGAATAAAAAAAGTTCACTGCAATAATAAATGTACCCACATCACAAGGAGCTTATACTTTTTTAAACTTACACCTAGTTATCGTACTGAAAATTGTTAATGACATTACATGAAATCATTCAACAATTTTCAGTCATGATGAAAATTTTCTGAATGGAAGGTGTGATTATTGTCATTTTCTGAAAAATAGAAGCAAGCTCTGTTTTTACCTGGAATCAATTCACAATACCAGTCCACTTTGGGGGATAATGTACTGTTAAGAGGATGTTCCATTTTTGCGCAGGGGTGATTTGGAACAGTCCAATGTTGCGTGGGAAGGGGTATGGCTGAAATATGCTGTATTTGCTCTTAAGCAAATGTCGGCCTTTCTAGTTTTGATTTATTTCTGAGTACTTTGACATTTTCTATATCTGCTTTGAATATCATACATACCTATTTACGGACTTGCTCTCATGCGCTTGAAAGAGCACATGGATAAAAGTGAATTTAAAGGGATTTAATCGGACTCATTTTCGTTGGTGTCATCTGGTATTTTAATCTCTTTATCTTGTTGACCTCATGGTTGTTTTTCAACGCTTCTTTGAGATTGACAATCCTAGTAAACAACAAAATCAATCACTATGAAACATGGATAAAGGTGGGGTTAGAGCTTTTGCGTACAAATGCTTTATTTACTGTTTACTCGTCAATGACATTTTATACTTTGATTAGTCCCATGTATTGACGTCATAGGTGTAAAGTTATAGGGCCTTCACACTGAAACCAAATTAGCAGGAATCAAGCAGGACCAGCCGGAAAGAAGTATTTGCAAAATTCGTGCCACATTCGGGGCCGTTCCGATTGGGAATTCCAAATGGACCTTATATACTCTTCAAACGAAAAGGAATGAGCCAAAAATTTTTTTCAAACCTGCTTTATCTATGTGTCCCTGGTGGCAAAGTCCAAAGTTTGAAGAAACATGATAAACGTACCGCTACTGGAATTTGAGGCCCATAGTTAATTTGAGAAAGGAGAGGCAGTGAAATTTTGTCAGCACAATGTGTGGCCATATATTTGAATTTTTTTCTCACATCAGAGAAAATAGGGTCGGGAAAGCCGAGAAACAAGAAATAAAACTGGTGTGGCCTAAGTCACCTTTATTGACCTCACCGGTGTTACGGTTGTTTTTCTCTCCTACGGGATTGACAAAAAGCCCCATGGCCAGCTCACCATAGAACCATTCTTAGGGACGCGTGAATAAACATGGGGTTAAAGAGACTTCCCTTGTCTTATCGTTGCCAATGACAGTTGATACTTTGATATGGCAACTTTTTTTCTTGGGTTGTTTTGCCACTTGCCTGTGAATGTGGTAACATACTGTAAATGCATAAATTTTCGCGGTGGTTTAACACCGCGAACTTAAAACCACCGCGAACATTTTCCATGGCAGTAAGAGACTACAGTGCATGGTACTACCGCGAAATTAAAACCACCGCGAAAAGTCCTTGCTCCCGCTACCGTTAAATGAAATCTCCGCGAACTTAAATGCATTTACAGTATCCCATAGCTCCCCCACAGAGCCTTTCTGAACCTACGTACGGTAACAGTTCCTCCAGCTACTAACTAGAGTTCGACGACCTCATACCTCCATGAAAATTTAGAGCTTGCGTAAATTCCATGCAATTGACTAAAACATTAACATAATTTATGCATGGTGTTGTTAATCATTGAATAACGTACATATGTCACAATTATAAAATTCCCATTATCAATCATAAAGTGGTTTTGCAATTTTTGCATAAATTATGCAAATAAGTTCCTCATTACCATATTTGGTATCTGCTTATATTCCACCTATCATAATCAACAATGTGTTACATGTATTGAGGTCCAGTTATTGAAAACAATGGAACTATACAATTTCCTCATTAATTATGCAAATAAATTCCTCATTTACATAACATGTATATCATTATGAACATCTTTGCCTAAGCTACCTGCATGCCTAAAATGCAGGCAATCCGTTGTTCCTTTCTGCAGTTATCCTCTTTGGAGTGTCTTGACAAAAACACCCCTGCAGTTCCACAATTAAATGTTAGGGGGCTGAAACTTGCCCCACTTGTTTATGGCGCTAAAAGCTATCTACCACCGAAATGTCAAGACCATAGCATGTCTGGAACAAGAGATACATTGAAAAACTGCTATGATAGAATATTCTCATTAATTATGCAAATGTACTCCTATTTTGCATAATTAGTATCTTATCTTGTAAAACATTGTCTAAGGTACCTACATACCAAAAATGATGAAAATCCGTTGTTCCCTTCTTGAGTTATCCTCTTCAGAAGTTTTTGACAAAAATGCCCCTGCTATCCCATAACTAGACGCTAGGGGGGCCAAACTTATGTCATTTCTTCCTGAGCACAAGAGCTATCTAATACTGAAAAATCGTGACCATAGCATGTTCAGAACACCGAGATAGCAAAACCGGAAGTTGCGCTGCAGTACCAAGGGGAGCCGCTAGGGGGCCCAAAATCTAATCATTTCCAGCTTTCATCACACACTACCAACACACCGAGTATGAAACCAATCCACCCAACCCTTCATGAGTTATGCTGACCACAAATATGCGGACACACAGACAGACACACACACAGACACACACACAGACACACCAAAAACTATACCTCCATTTTTTCATGGAGGTAAATACATTACTGGATTGATCTAAAGACCCTTGAATTCTCAATACTAAGGCTCCAGCAGATACAAGGCACCTAATGGAAGACACTATGTCGACTGAAAGCAGAACTAAAGCACAGAGGGCGAGCCCTTCCTCTGCTCCTACAACAGTTAAGTAACTCCAAGAGCTTAACCCTGGAATCCAGTCACCTGTGGCTCAGCCTTCCGTAGTTAGTGTAG